>NC_135638.1:4675000-4975000 GCF_053574225.1 Canis aureus | reverse complement strand
CATATTCTTGGGGGAAATGGAGCTACACAACTTTGGAGGAAACACAACCCAGTCAAGTAAACTAATCAACTTACTCCTTCATCTTCCAATTCACACCCAAAAATCAAAGACCACCAGACATCCCAGAAAGACAGATAAACATGAAAGAGAAAGCTAAAGAAATTTGAGGAAACAGAGATATACAGAAAAGAGAATGTAAGGGATTTTTTTTTTAGTAATATAAGAGAGATTCAAAATATAGCAAATTCATAAAGCAAAAGTAAGATTCAATAAAAGCAATCAGAAAAAATAAAGGATTCTTGGAAATAAGTGCTAATATTTTTAAAATGAGTAAAAAGGCTAAATGTATAAATGGACTTTCTAAAGAATGTAAAGTCAAGAAAATACTTTAGTACATATATTAGAGTAAAAGAAATGAAAAATATAGGGAAAAACTCTTAAGATTAAGATGTGGAGCAGAATTCCACTGTATCCAGTATCCATACTCCAGGAGAGAAGAACAAGGAGCAAAGTAAACCATCAAAAGATAGCTTTTTAAAATGGTTGAGCTGAGAAAGATTCAAGTCTTTAGACTGAAAAGCCTATGAATTCTTTAGCAGTAAAATGAAATAAAGCAAATATAGTTACTCACTCATTCTTTATCAAACATTTTATTCAAAATCTACTATATGCCAGATACATTAGAGACACCATCATAACCAAGGTAGACCAGTTTCTCCCTTCATAGATCTTATGTTCTAAAGAGAAGAGATAAAATTAATAAATTAACAAACAAAAATTTAAAAGCAATACATTCTCTGAGCAAAGTAGTATGGTTAGTGGCAAAAACAATGACTGAGTGAAATGACTTTTTACTGAGATGTCAGCAGAGGTATCTGTGAAGCGAAGATGTTTGCTATAAAGTCTGAACTTTCTTGCCATTGGAAGATGGAAAGATCTGGGAGGAGCATGTACCTAACAAAAGGAATATCTATACACATCCTGGTGAAGTTTCCAAATGCCAAGGCTTAAAAACAAAATAAATAAATGAAATACATCAACAACTCTGGAATACAAATAATGCTGGAATTGGAACTCTCATCTGTAAAACCCCATACTAGAAAATGGAGAGAGAACATAATTTTGAGTCTAGGATTTTTTTTTTTTTTGAGTCTAGGATTTTTATAAAAGTCCAAACCTTTCTCTCAAGTAGTTCTCAAGTATGCAGGGATGCACAGTTCATTCTGGGAGGAGAGAAACTTCAGTCCGTATTCCCTCAGCATGAAAAAAGAACATGAGGGAAAGGGTAACATGGGGTCCACTGTTAATCAAATAAATCAATAAAATATGTCACCTCTGAATATCTATTGGCCATAGAGCTGTGAAGCTTAAATCCATTGTTGAACGTTCTGATTCTAGATAAAGAATAAATGAGTCCAACCTGTGGGGGTATAAAACAGCAATAATGACTTACTATTATTTTCTCTAACAGTTATGGAGTTGAGTTGGCTCAGCTCCATGCTCCTCATGTAGGGTCTCTAATGTGCTTGCAGTCAGTGGTGGCTGGATGTAGCATCATCTAAGTGGTTCCCTCGCCCACCCTCAGGAGTTGATGCTGGCCAACCATTAGGCCTGTGGCCATGGATACCAGCTGGGACACTTGACAGAGCCTTTCTCTGTGGTCTCAGTTTACTTAGGGCATGGCAGCTGGGTTCCAAGAGCTTCTTCTCAAGAAGCATTGAACCAGGTGGAAGCTGTATCTCCTCATACGCCGTGGCCTCAGAAGTGAGAGCACAATTTCCCCCCTTTCTGTTCAGCAGGAGCAGGTCAGTGACACCAGGGCAGCCTCAAGGGGAGGTATTTGACTTAACCATATTTTAAAGTCACCATGTCAAAAGATAGTAATTAAAAAACAGAACCACAGGGCACCTGGGTGGCACAGTTGGTTGAGCCTCTGACTCTTGGTTTCGGCTCAGGTCATGATCTCCGGGTGGTGAGATTAAGCCCCATGTCCAGCTGTGTGCTCAGTGCAGAGTCTGCTTGAGATTCTTTCTCTTTCTCTTTCTCTGCCTTTCCCTCTCTCTCTCTCTCTCTCTCTCAAATAAATCTTAAACAAAAAAAGATAGAATCACAATATAACAAAAAATGAGTAACAACCTGGTGGTGAGCAACAGAAGATCAAGGCCATTAGCGGCGAATTCCTCCAATCTCCTTCAAGTCACTAATTGCCCTGTATACAAATGTATCTAGCTTGCACCCCTCGGTATAACATTTCCTTCCATCTTCAAGGAGGAAGCCGGTCTTCCCATACCATCTGCATCTTTGGCCCTTTGCTCTTCTGTCCCCTATGATTACAGATTCTCTCATGGAGCTCTACGCTATTTCCTTCCTTTCAGCGAATACACATGCTCCAGTCTCTGCTACCCTAAGAAAAGCTCCAGATCTCACATTCCCCTTGAGTTACCATCCGATTGTTTGTCTCTCAGACTTCTTAAAAGATTAATCCATGCTGTCACCTCAACAGTACTTTTTATAAGTGGTTCAACTGCCTATAATTGTCCTCCATTTCACTCTATCAAAATTATTCTTAACAAAATCACCAGTGACCTCATAACTGAGACCAAAGGACATTTTCCATTAAAACAATTGAACTTGGTTGCACTTGATTCTATGGGTCTCTACTTTTCGTGGCATGGAGTCTCCAGTTTCTTTCATTTTTCTCTCTGTTTTTGAGAGGATCCTCCTGTGCTTTGAATGCTGGTGTTCCCCAAGTTTCTGTCTCCTTGTCCTACAGCTCTTTTTGCATTTCATTCTCTCTCACCATTTCCCAAATTTCGACTTAAACCTACTTACTAATGATTTCCCAAGCTTCATTCTTCAAGCTTAATACCAACTTTCGGTTGCACAGTTATGTAAAACTGCCTTTGAAACTGCTTGTTATTTCCAGTCAAAAACATAAACTCACCTTGACCTTTTTTCCCTTTAAATACAGATTATCCATCTGAATTCTCTCTAAACTGATGTCAACATCATCTATCTGGTCAGCCAACCAAGTTAAAAATATAAGAAGTGTCATCCTTGACTTCCTACTCAACCATTAACCTGACCTACTTTATCCTCTACATATTTCAGGAATGTAGCCTCTAGTCTAATTCAGACAATGAATACTACCTTCTGAACTCCTGAAGTAGCCTTCAAAATCATTTCTCAGCCTCCAGTCTTGAATTCCATCTCCTTCCATCTGTCATTTTGGAAAACAAGCAATCATCCCTTAGAAGGACATAATGGAAGCAAATGTTCTTAGGGGAAGACTGAGTTTCTGTTCAGATGAGGCCATAAACATGTGTTACACCCTGAGGTTGAAGAGTACAGAATCTGGTATCAAACTGCCTGGTAAGTTCAGGTGTGTGTTGCCATATCTATTGGATATGTGGTCTTGGAAAAGTTACTTAACCTTTCATTGCCTTGGGATCCTTACCCTGACATTGGAGACAGTTACATTACCTAGCTGATGGGAAAACTCAGTGCATAATGCCTGAAAAATGTTTACCCATGTCTGGAAGATAAGGAGGACTGACTCAATGCTATAGTAGTCAGAGTGGTGGCAGTGGACCCTATTTTCAGAGGCAGTTTCTCTTAAAAAGGTTGAGATAGAGCAGTGGGGCTATAGGCTGAGGGGTCAGGAGACTGATACGGGCTTCCCTGCACCACATTATTCCCCTGCTTGAACTTTTGTCCTTTCCTTCTCTGAAAATCCCGAACTACCATTCGTGACACTTCATATCAAGAGGGAAAAAGAGATCGGTTATTCCACAATTGGTATTGGGGCCAGTGGCTAAGCCATTGGATTAAGTTGAAGTCTTACATCAAAATGAATTCTAGATGGAGAGAAGGTTTAACTTGGAGAAAAAAAAAGTGAATCATAAAAGCATTTGAAGAACACATGGGAGGATCTATTTTTCACTCCCGATTTGAGAAAGCTTTACAAAAAGACCCAAAAAATTTACAAAAGTCATTTAAAAAATTGATAAGTTCACCCAAGTAAAATATTTTAAATTCTGCATGGTAAAAATATCTAAACAAAGTCAAAAGACAGATGATAAACTGGGAAAATATTTGCAGCACATATGGCAAAAAGACTAATTTCCCCGTACTAAAATTACATTAATTAAATATACTTAAAGTTTTTAAATATATTAAGTCTTTAAAAAGCAAGGGCAAAACCATGTGTATATGATGGTTTTATGTATGTAAAAAGAAAAAGAAGGAATGTGTACAAATGTTTGCTCATGCATTGAATATCTAATGGCATATACAAAAATCTGGCAGAGAGGTGCTTCCAGGGAAGGAAACTTCAGGCTTTTTTTCATTGTATATCTTTTTTATTCTGAATGTTTTAACACATACATAACATTGTCTTACCATCACAGAACTGAAACTCTTTCTAGTAAACTTTCCCTGAAATCCTGAACCTGAAAAAGAAACAAAAGAAGGAAGGGAGGGAGGGAGGAAAGATAGAAATTATTCCACGTTTTTAAAAATCATTTATCATAAAGAAAAAAAATTCCATCTCCGTTGTTAAAACACAAGCTGTTTAGGGCAGAAATATTTTCTGATCATCCTAGTGTGTTGCACTGTGCCAAGCGTGTAATAGATGCTTTATATACGCTTGTGAAATGAATAAACAAGTGAATGATTATCTCATAGTCTATTTCTTGTGTGGTCTTGTTGCTTTGTGAAATTTGCCTCCCGCTACTTCCTGTGCTGCTCGTATGTTGCACAGATTTTCCAGCATTTTGGAAAGTGCAAAATGAATATTGCATGGTAGCTAACATTTCCTTTCCAAAGGGGAGGTTTACACCATTGGCATTTGAGTCAGAAAAGTCCCAGAGCCCTGTCATCTTGTATAAATCCTCCTCTTTGAGAAAGACAACACCACTAAAGAGCATGACATATATAAATTTGTATATTCTTCAAGAGGATCCCACCATATGAAAGTGGGTAACCTTCCACCACAATCATTAATATTTATATTTTGTAGTAAGCTTACTGGAAGTGATTGGTATGCATTGTGTGTAATTTGGAGCTTCATACTGCACACAATTTAGGCATAATTGATTGACTGAATAATTCTTGGCTACCTTATAATCAAATTTCTTCAGCCCAGTGCTACATGTTAAATCACATCTCCAAAATGTGGTTCTAGTAATGAGAGTCTGTTAACATTCTTGAGTGGTATTACATATAATAAAATTGTAAGCATATGAGAATAAAGACAATCTTCAGAAAAGAATGGTGTGAAACTAAAGCTGAGTCCAGTCTGTTAAAGCAGCATTCACCTAAACCTCTTCGCAGGATGGGGGCTGATCGCTGTGGCAGCTAAAAAATCCGATTCATTAGGTCCTCGACGCCACATCTGAGAATAGCCTTGCTTGTTTACTCACCAGTCTCTGCAGTTTCTCCAGATGTTTTTTGATCAAAGATCCATCACCATGCTAATTGTATCCTCTTTGCCAGGAAATTGTACACAGATTTCATCCAAGAAGACAAAGGCGTTGCCACTAAATCATTTAAGTGGCAATAAGCAACATGTTTAGGCAGAAAATGTGGCCAGGGCTCCGGATTAGAACATTGCATTATAAAGCTCTTACAGTCATGCACTTTAAATATCACATTTGTAAAATGATGTCTTTATTGTGTACTGATGATGTAAAAAAAAATGCATTTTAGATAAAGTGCATGCACATATACAAAAATATCCATCTTTGGATCTCCAGTGTGTTCCCGAAGTATACGTTCTTTGATAATGAGGCTCAGGTCAGACCATTCCCCTATCTGCAAGTGTCTGCTTTTCTAAAATTCCAAATAAATCCTTTCCTTCTGGTATGCTATCAAAATTCACACCACAAATGTGCAGCCCTGTGTGTATTTATTTGCCCCAATCCATCTGTGTGCACACGAAGTTATCAGTCCAAGGACAAGCATTTTGGGAAACGGTAGGCCCAATGTTCTGTGGTCCTGTTGAAAGGCAGGTCTAGGCAGAAACACGTGGAAGGCAGTGATCAACTGTCTGGTTTGCCTAAAAATAATGGGTGTCCAGGGACTTGGGACCTTCAGTGCTAACACCAACATGATTCTAGGCAAACGGAGAAAGACGGTTACCTCACAGAAGTTATTCATCTTTAAAATAATGCTATTTTCATCACTTGGCCATGCCTAGCTTACGGAGCTCAAGTTGGAGATTCTGATAGAGTTGCTCTGCTCACCATGTTGGAAATCTTCTCAACAACCGGGGCTCTTATTAGAGTCTCATGTGTCTCACAGAGGAAACTTCTGGCAAAGTCTCATGTAGAAGAACCTGGAGAGAATGGTAATATCCTGTAGTGTCTTTGGCAGAACCAATCATTCTACTTCATTTTCCTCCAGAACATGTCTGTCCTTTAATTTTTTTCCTGATTCATCCCAGATCATACCTTATCCCCAGAATCAGAGAACATCTAATATTCTCTCCACAGCTATTCAATCTTAAGTCACAAGCCTGCATTAACTCTGGGCCTTCATGATAAGAGTAGTCTAGATTTGTGGGTTTGTCTACGTATTTTGGTACGGAGGGTGTTTGTTATATCTTTGAAAACATTTATTTATTTGAATGCATGATGCTTAAACAATCCTCACATTTTAGGGAAACTTGAAAGCTTGTAGAAAGAGGAGTACCTGGTATTTAACTACACTTTATTATCAGATCATATTATTAGACATGCATCGCCAGCAGACTTTTGAAAATGAAAGGAGAGAATTCTGTTTGGCCCAGAGCAATGTGACTAGTTCATTTTTATAATTTTGCAATTATACCAGCAAAAGGTACTAGGAAACCAGAAAACATGATAAACGATGGCAGCTGCATTACCTGGTGGACATTCTGGGAACGGTGAGAACTCGCATTGGCTGCGCATCCACCACTCGCCAGGCATTGGCTAGCATCTTTGTTGTGACTTTCTCGTTTTATCCTTCACAATCTTCAGAAACAGGTATCATTATCCTCATTTTACGAATAAGGAGCATGGACTTAGACAAGCCGAGTCACTTGCTTAAAGTCAAAGAACCGGTATTGGTAGAGTCAGGATTTCTACACAGCTCTTCTGACAAGAAGATCTGCATCTCCCAGATGCACAGCCTTTTCCAGTCTGTGGCCAAGTCATTTGGCTCAGCCTCCTCCCCCCAGTCACTCCACAAGCAGGTACGGATCCTGAGGGGTAGGGCAGAGAAAGGAGAGCAGGGAATGAGACAGACTTGGTTTCTGCCTCAAGCTAATGCTTAGTGTTAGCAGTCCTTGAATTTTTTCATGATGCAGTCTCAAGATGTTTTACAAAGCCACGCTTAAAACTTGGAAACGAGCTTTCTTCCCAGAGAAATACAAAAATTAAAACTCTTAATCTTGACCTTCTAAACACAAGATGGACAATCATGTCACAATACACACTGTAACTAGCTTAATCTTAATGAGCATCTGATTGAAACTACATTTGATTTCTTTGGCCTTTGAACCAGAAGTTTTAATGGAAATATTGCCTTTTAGGTCAGTAGGAGGATTTTGCTGGCTTAAGTCTAAAACCTAAGCAATGGGGAAAAATGTATATATTACTCTTTTTTTTTTTTTTTGTATATATTACTCTTAAATTGGGGAACTCAAAACCCCCCTCACACATTTCCCTTTATTGAATAGGCTGGTACATAACACAGTTCACCTTCTTTCTCATTAAGATCCCCCTACTTTATTTAAAAAGTCCGTAAAATAAATAAATAAATAAATAAAATAAAATAAAATAAAAAGTCCGTGATGTGCCCTATTAAGTGTAAGAATTAATGGTGTCTTTCTCATATAATTTATGTGGCCTTAACCCAAGGTCATAATTAAATGTTGACTTGTGTACTAACATGCTTTCTTCAACCTTCCAAAATTGTACAAGGATAAGCAACAATAAAATACTTACATAAACGCTTCATGGAAAATAAATAAATCATAGTGATCTTAAAAGACTAATCCAATAAACTAATCTGATCAAACAATCAGTCTTGTAAAATCAATCACATTTGTCTCTAAACAAACAAACAAAAAAGACATAGAAAAAAGTTCATAAATGAAATATGTTTTTCCATAGGGACTCAACCACAGATTGATTTATGAAAATAGTCCCTAAGAGAAAGACTAACTTCATTCTTAAAGAATTTCCACTAAAAAAACCAGTGCCAATCTTCTTCTTTTTTTCCCCCCTTTTGTACTAGTTAAGCAACTGGCTGGTACAAGTAAACATTTCTGAAACAGAGTTTGTAGTCATGCATACCCTCTGCCCTCCATGTGCACATGGAACAAGACAATAATCCCTATCACCCAGAAATCCTGGGTTTTTAAAAAAGAATTCCTGCTCTGAAGCTCAGACTGCAGTTTCCATACAACAATGATGATGCTGTCATCACCAGATGATGATGATGATGATGATGATGATGATGATGATGATGATTTTTATTTATTTATTTTTTGCGTGGAGGTTCTGGGTATTGAAACTGGGCCCTCATACTATCTATCGTTATTATTAAAAATTTAAAAAGATTTTATTTATTTTATTTAAGAGAGAGAGAACATGCAAGTGGGCAGAGGGGAAGGCAGAGAGGGAGAGAGAAGAGAGGTTCCCAAGCAGGTTCCCTGCTCAGCGGGCTCCATCTCACTGCCCTGAGATCATGACTTGAGCTGAAACCAAGAGTTGGGAGGCTTAACCTACTGACCCACCTGAGGACCCTTATTATCACTGATTATTAGTGAGGCAGGAAAAGGCATCCCAAATCCCCATTTTTCTCCAATTCCCAACTGTGAAGGTGTTGCTGCATTAATTGCCAAGTCACATGTATTCTATATGACTAAATAGCCAAACCACCAGCCAAAGCAATCTGGTGGAGCATTTGTTTTACATCTGGGAGAGATACTGAAGATGCCAACTTTTGAATGTCTACCAAGACACCTAGCATATAAGGAACAGTTGTATTTGTTTTTATTCCATTGAATTTTTAAAAAACAATTATTTAGAGTCATAGACTGCATGGATCCTCAGAGTGCATGAGCTCTGCGGCATTCAGAACGTTTTAGTAACACAACGGATCCATATTTCAAATGCAACCTGATGGGGACCCCCACTATTTGAAATGGGCACAAGATAAACCAACTTTACAAGTTCAAAGTAGACCATCAGGTTCCATCAATATGGTAAAACACAAAGTATAATCCACATACATATATACACGGTTGTCTATTACAGTTTTAAAAATATATTTTGAAAGAAAACCTGAGTCACACCCTCTTGGGCAGCTTCATGGGATATGACAGTTCCTTACAACAGTTTGAAAAATCCTAATGAGGCGCACCTGGGTGGCTCAATGTTTTAGCAATCAGCTCTTGATTTTGGCTCAGGTCATGATCTTGGGATGTGGAATTGAGTCCCACATGGGTCTCTGTGCTGCTCTGAGTGTGGAGCCTGCTTAAGGAATCTCTCTCTCCTTCTTTCTCTGTACCTCCAGCCCCTCCACCCCCCCCACCTCCAGTTGCTCTTTCACTAAGAAAAAAAGAAAGAAAGAAAGAAAGAAAGAAAGAAAGAAAGAAAGAAAGAAAGAAAGAAAGAAAGAAAGATCCTAAGGTAGCTTTCTCATCCCATTTCGAAGACAAGGAAAATGAGGCCTAGAATTTGAAAAGTTATTGCTCAAGAGTACAAAATTGGCAAAACCAAAACTCGAACCCAGGTCTTCCGAATCATGTTAAAAGAATGGTTTTCTTTGCACACATCGAGCCCTCACTTTGTGCTAGATGCTTAACTCAATGCTTATAATCGTATGAGGAATTAATATTTTACCACTTTTACAAAAGCAGAAATTTAGAGCCATTACATTATTGACCACATTTACGGGACAAATAAAGGCCAGAGCTTTTATTGAACTATTTTGGCTTGACATCCCTGTCCAGGTTCACATCACAACAATGTGCTGCAATCTCTGATATTTGAATACATGATCTAAATAAAGGGTTAGATTTAGGCTTGGGGGAATCTAAGGCTGGAAACTCTCTGTTTCTATCCCTGCGTCCTCTTTCATGTGCTTTCAGCTAGACAGATCCAGGAAGAACTATCCTGAGACTGGTCCTACCTTTCAAATTCTATTTAGCCTAGCATTGGACCTCCCTAAATACTCAACGCTCCTGTGTAGGAGCCAGCCCTGCCTCTGCCTGTCAGAGAAGATGGTTTCTTTTTTTTTCTAAATAAAAAAAAAAGGCTGCAGATTTAGACAGAATTAGGTCAATTTCTACCATCGTGTCATTGGCAATAATAAGGAGAAAATGTGTCTGGCTATAATAAATACAACAATTGAAAAGGAAGGACTTTGCAGTTTTCTTTTTATGCCAAAACCTGCCAAGCATGTTTAAAACCTTTAAACCTATTGGGTTTTGTTCTTGCTCTTACTTAATATCCATCATAAATCAAAATGCTCTCAATTTTATCAGAGCATTGACTACATGTAGTAATTAGCATTTAAAATCATCATCTGGACGACCTCGGGGAAATTTCATAGGTGAGATGATCCAACTTGATTCTCCAGCTGACTGTAGGTCAGAAGCACCAAATCACCCTCCATAATTGTACTCAATTGGTAATCTCATCTCAGCTCATGAGAGGCTCAAGCCAAATTAGGTCAAATTACCTATTACTTCTCAGGAATACATTCCAGCCCTGCACAGGTCAGATTGCACAGCCTGACCTGTGATTACCCAGAGAGATACAGCACGCATCTGAGGTGTGGCAGGGAGAAAGGCTGCTAGTCTTGAGGGAACTGCAACTTGACTATGAATTATCCTAAAGCAGCTTTTAAAGAGGACCCTGTGATTTGTATTTAGGGTTTAAAATCCTAGACTGAGAAAGACAAACCAACAGTCTCCATATTGTATGTAAGCAAATGATGGAAAAAGAAAGTCTCTACTCTTCAAAATTTAAATAAAATATATGCTAATAAGATTTTTAAAATCTATTTTAAAAATGTAATAGCTCATAAGGCTCTTTATACAAATAATCATAACCCGAAGAAGACAACGAAGACGAAATTCATTTAATCCGTAAACAAACCTCTAACAGATAACTTGCTGTCTTCGTCTTTTGGATGCAGGTCGTCAAGAAGAAAAGTTCAGTAACTGCTCAAGGCCACATAGCTGTTTTTAACATGTGACAACTGGGCCTAAAACTCTGCATGTTTAATAAAAACACTCCCGTGATTCTAACCCATGCATTTGGGAGAAAATTGTCTCAACTCCTTCTCATGGAAAGATGGGCCTTGGCTGGGCAGACAGGGCACCCATGCCTTCCCTAGACTCACCATGCCCTTGGGCTCACGTGTCTGTCCAATGCCCACAAAGCTGTTGTAGATCAAAGGCCACACATTCTTTTTTTCCAGTTGGGTGTATCCCGCCTTATAAGGAGATGGCTTTGAGGCAAGGGGCTTTTTGTTTTTACTTTACCTTCAAATGTAAAGGGGAAAAGCTGTTGGGAGTCCTCTGCTCTATGTCACTTAACATGTATTATCAAGCTGTCCCTTCACATGTTCCAACCCCTCTATGAAGGACTTTTTCTATTTGGAGAAGGAAACACACAATTTTCACCCAGGACCTGCTTCTTCCACTGTGAAACAACTAGCCTGGGGACATAGAGCCCTTTACAGGGAGGCAGCTCTTGTATATATTATCTCACTTGATATTCAAAGCATTCCTAGAAGAGGTATTCTTAATGCCACCATCTTATAGATGAGAAAGCTGATGACACCGAGGTAGGTGGCTTATGTACCACACTTTGAAATACCTTGTTGTAGAGCTTCATTTCCTCTGTCTAATTTATACTCCTCCTATGCACAAAGCCAGATATAAAGACTGTGATAGTCCTAGAAATACTGGGAAAGGCTATTAGGACCATACAACGTGGGGGGCTGGGCAGCAGCACGGCTGTCTTAAAGACTTCCCATCTTGGGGCTCAGGACCTGCTGTGTTACTCAGACCAGTATCCTTTGCACAAAATGTCTGTGGGATCATTTATACAAAATGAACAAACAAACACAAAAACAGATATTTTGGTCTTAGGCATTTTAAAGAGGCAGACACGATATTAATAAAGTGTGGTTTGGGGCTAGATCAGTCTATCAGTGGAAAAAAATATGAGGCTGTTGGATCCAGGATCCCGACTTCCACCCATTATGAATCTGTACAGTATACTCAGAATAAAAAATTTAATTCCAAAGACCCCGGTTTATTTCTCATATCAAAGCAGACAAACAGTTGTTACTGCTGACGGAAGGGGTTAGTGAGTCAGGGGAGCCTGTCACCCATTCCAGGGATACACATGTACCCAAGATCCTGTCCTTCACATTATGAATCAACAGCCATCGTCCTCAAAGCTACACACTATTGTACAGTGAAATAGTTACTATCTATAATAGAAATAAGGAAGCCAGAATTGTTTTTTAAGCATTAAACTTCAGATGCCTTGTTTATTAGGATCTCCTGGGGGAAGAATTTGGTAATTTTTCTTTCTTTCTTTCTTTTTTCTTTTTCTTTTTTTTTTTTTTTGGATTGCTGTGCTGTTTAGGACAATCAGATTAGGGATTTTTTTTTTTTTTTTTTCATTTAAAGATCTCTGGAAAAGAACTTCTCTGGGAAAGTCAACCCACATTGACGTAAATGGGCACAACAGAGTTAAGACCTCAAAAGTAGATCAAGTAAAGATGTTTCATGACATAACTCATCGATAGGCAGCGTTGCCAACTTTTCTTTCAAGGTCCAACCACTCGATATAACAATTATCCAGATACCCCACACTGTCCTTATATAACTCATTTTCTATATTATCACCAGAATTTACTTTCCCAGCATACACATTGGAGTAGGATTCTATTTCACTTAGTTTTGCATTAACTCTCTATTTCCTCCAGGAACAATCTAAACTCTTTAAATACATACAAGTCACTTCACAGTCAGTTCATGCTGCCCTCTCCACCCAAATTATTTACACACCTCGAACTGTACCATACTGGTTCACGTCCAAGTACTTTGTGAATATCGTTTCATTTGCCTGAAATAATATTTTCTTCCTTGTCTACGCACCCAGTTCTGCCTTCCTCTGAAATATCCTGCCATTGAGAACACCTTCCTCCTGCCTGGTACCCCAGTACCTTTTTTCTTTCTTTTTTTAAAAAAAATTTAAATTCAATTAGCCAACATACAGTACATACCTAGTTTCAGATGTGGTGTTCAATAACTTATCGATTGCATACAACATCCAGTGCTCATCACATCAAGTGCCCTCCTTCATGCCCATCACCCAGTTACCCCATCCCTCTACCCTCCTCCCCTCCAGCAACGCTTGGTTTGTTTCCTAGAGTTAGGAGTCTCTGGTGGTTTTTCTCCCTGTACCCTTTCCCGTCTATGCTTTATTGGGACTTGTTGATACAGTGTTTGTCTTTTCCACTAACTCGCCTGGGAGCTCCTTGGGAACAAAAATTGTGGCATATTCATTGTTGTATCCTCATTGCCTAGCTCAGCACTTGGTAGGTAGAAGGGGCTCGCCAGATGCCTATTGAATGTGTGAATGAGTGAATGAGCATGTTAACACATGAACAGAATCTCTAATCCTGAATCAGAATCTAAGTTCTGGTTTAGCTTTGTTTCATACGGTGTACGCTGGCTCGTTAAGGCACCCACTTTTTGAATAGGACAATTCACTATTATTAAGCCCAGTTGTCTAAGCATGAGGCTGCTCCGGTGAGCGTCCACACGGTGCTATTTCACACACAGGGAGGCGCTCCCGGTCCCGGCTGTGCTGGCTGCCTTTCTCAATTAGCTGCTTTAAAAGAGAACATTGTCTCCCCATTAAAACTTGAAATGGTGGCCAGCCCACAGTAGGAGAGCCCTAAAAGGCATGTAAAGCATTTCACACTGGGCCAGGCCCCATTCATTTTAAGTGCTTAATAAATATTAGCTGCTATTTTTATTTGAGTGTTTAAAGACTTCCTTAGGTGAAAGAGACTGTTGTGTTATTATTGACTAATTGATGCTGCTTTCTACTTAAATTACAAATATTTTATGTCTGTTGGTTTAGAATCCCATTCTCTGTATAAACATTATGTATCCTATGTATAAAACCAAGGAAAAACGTGAAATGTGGATTAGAAAACAAAACTGATTAGCTTATGGAGTTATCTCACCCTGGGGTATAGTTCAGCCATTTCTGCTAAAACTGCATTAGTTTTGCTTTGAATGTCTCCCCACACGTATATTTACATGTAGCATTTCTGTGACATCAACTTCAACGTTTGGCTGACTGCTCTCCACCTCCCACTGAAGACATGGAAGTCTAATTTCTGAGAAGGTTCGTTGGAGTTTTAGGAATGGACATCTGCTCATCTCTGTCTCTTGTGGTGTCCCTGTTTCACAGAAGACATGGTGAACCTTAAATTCTTTTCTTCTCTTGTTTCACTGGGGAAATAATTCTGGCCACAGATATAGAACTGAAAAATGATTTGAGTTTTTCCTCTGTCCTTTGGTTACAGTCTTCATGGTTCTTCTTCCTTCGGGTATTTTCATTTGTGTGTGGTTGACTGTTGATCTAGCCCTAAGTCGGATCTCTATTACTGTTAGCCCAAGCTCGAGTCTAAGTAACTTGGCATTTATAAAGTTCAGTGTAACAAACTGTACTTGTTGGATATACATCTGCTTAATTTTTGCCTGACTATGCAAACAGTAAATTGCAGAAAGAGGTTCCTTTATATTTACAAGTGTATCCGTGTCAGAGTCAGCTAATCCAATAAATACTTTTAAATTCAGATTAAGAATGATTAATATGAATGCAAGACACTAAATAATCATATATGAAACTGCAGTTTACTTTTGAACGCACAAGTTTTATAGATAATGAAATTGAGGTAGTTTGTGGTTGAAGTGGAAAAACTTAGAACCTCAGAGGTAAACTTTGAGTTAGGTAATGCTGCTGTATACTGCATTACCTTCAGCACATAACACAGGTTCTCTGATCTTCCATTCCTGGATTTGGTAAAAGGGAGCAATGGAACATGATCTGTAAGTCTATTTGGGCATTGAATAACACATGGGAAGCATTAAGCATGTAGTATGCAGTCAATTAGTAATTTTTGTTTCGCATTTTTGTCCTTTCCTCTGAAACTTTGTCTTCTTCACAAAGCAATCACACAAAAGACTATTTGTCCCTACAAGCTTGAGATTCCAGCTGTGAGGTGGCCCAGTGAGAAGTACCAAAAGTGAAATGGTTTGGTGAAATTATGTGAGTATATTTATGTAGCCTTTATTGGTTCTAGGTAGTACTATGCGTGACCTTTCATTTTAATAATGAGCAGAAGTTGTGGTTGGAAATTTTTATAATGAACAGGTTATACTGGAACACACTGTGGTAGTGTGAATTAAATACTCTGTCTTAGTACAAGCTAATGTGACAAGAATACTGCACAGTGCACACAGTTACTGCATTGGAAAGTCATTTCTTTTCAGTGGAAATAACTAGAGACATTGTGGGCCATTGATACACCCGGTGGGAAATTGCAGGAGATCTTCTGTAATTAACATGAGCCACCAGAGCACAAAGTAAATAAACGACACAATTATGATTTTTCCAGCCATGAGCAGGTACTAGGGATTTTCCTTTGATCCACTTTGCTTTGGGAACTGGCTCCTTGCCATACTCTAGCTCTATATTTCCTTCTGAATTCTCCATTTCAGTACTTTTTTGAGGTCATAAAGTTACCATTTGATGCTTTGTGAGTTGCTGGATGGATAAAAGAACCTCTACAAATGGAAACAACACTTTAGCAACTACAGGAAAGAGAAAGTTGCTTTTGATGGCTATCTGTGCATGGCTGTGGGGGCAATATGCAAAATGATATGGCTAATGGGAATCAGCAGCACATACTAATCCCCATGCTCAGTTTTTTTTTCTCTCTGATAAATTAAAGTAGAAAATAATTGATGAACTGGCCAAAACAAAACTCCAACTGTTTCTACAAGGAACATTTGAGAATAAAGACCTGAAATGATATAGTAAAGAATAACAACAATAATAAAATAATGCACTCAAACCTCAGTGTGTGGCCTCACTGTGTGACAACTCTGCTAACCTCTCTGGAAAGGTGCTTCTTCACTTGGAAAAAGAGGGTTAATAACTATTCCATAGAGTCTGTAGAGAGGACTAAATGGAGTAATGTATATAAAACATTTAGCCTGGTGCCTGGTATGTATTAAATATTCAATAAATGTTAGTATGATTACTTTCTATTGATAGGCAGCTTCACATAGAGCATTTATCTTCTTTTGGTTTATTAACTTCCCAGAGGGGTAAATGAGCTCAAGTGGTAAGGTAGTAAACAGAGAATAGAGTGAGGGAATGGGAAAATAAATCTCTAAGGGGATAGTTTGGGAAAAGCTATTCTTCTCAGTCTATTAAATTGGTTACAGCCTAAGATGGCCCCGTTTATCCAACCACATAACTCATTCTGTCCAATTCGATTTAACAACCATTTTTTAATGGGGTACTTCACGGCTAGGCACAGGAGCCCTGGAAAGTTGAATTAGACATGACAAAACTTTTTAGTACAATGACAGTGTAAGCACAGGCATTTAACTTCCCCTCTATCCATCAGGTCTTCTGTTCCCCTCATGTATACACACCCGCCCTGCTCCAGAATCCTACCGAAGTTGCCACTGCAATATAAAAGCAGTGGAAAGCCTGCCTCAGTTCAGTTCTGGAATCTATAATATGCTACATACATCTGACATTGATATGAAATATCAAGTAGAATGCAGATTGGGTCTGAGTGAAGGAAGATCTGGAGGGCTGAATCATGCAATCCTCTGAAATAACTGCATTTTTAGGATTTAGATGTAATCCTGGAAGGGCTCCCTTCCAACACCTCCTTTCCTCAAAAAGCAAACTGTGGCGCACGGATAGGGTCATCAGATAAAATAAAGGATCTTTCAGGTCAGGAACGAAATAATTTTATTTATTTATTTATTTATTTATTTATTTATTTATTTATTATAAGTGTGCCTCACACAATATTTGTGACATATGCAAAAAAAAAAAAAAGGCTTCATAGTTTTACTGAAAGTCACATGTACCTGAGTGTGTTGTGTTTTATTTGCCAAATCAGGTAGTGCTACCCATGGGACCCCCACAGGCACCTGAGAAGGACACCTAGGCACCAGAGAGGGCCAGGGAATGGACACTACTTCAGTTTCTCGTAAGTAGATGGCCCTGTCGGAACAGAAAAGAGCAAAGAAGCAATGTGTCTGCACAGAGGAGGGGCTCCTGGCCAATGCTGCCCATTGCCTCAACTCCCTCCCTTTTTCCCAAGACTGCAGGGTCTCTGAGTAGTTATTGTGTTTTTAGTAAATATAACTTGCCTTCACTTAGATATTAAGATTTCAGGTGTCAGGTGAACCATTAGTTGATAGAATTTCTTAACTTCTACTTTTCCATGAGTCAATACTGGGTAACCATGGACCGCCTCCTTTAAAAAGGAAAATAAACAAAAAATAAATAAATAAAAAATTAAAATTAAAAAATTAAAAAATAATAAAAATAAAAATGAAAATAGACAAAGCAAAACTAAACATTGAAGTCCATTTTGAATAACTACCAAATTTCATGATAAGGTCAGTCGATAGCAGAGTTAATACCATAGAAAATCAAATTAGTTTAGCAGAAGATGAGCTTAAAATGTATTTCCAAAATTTACAGGTAGGCAAAGTGATAAAAATTATAATACCCAAAATACAGATTTGGGAGATTCAATTTGTGCACAGTAATAACCTCATAAATAAATAGCAGATCAAAAAAAAAGAAATATCTGATCATATGGTGCTAATAGTCAAGGAAAAAGTAGAAGAAAACTTTGCTGAGTTGGAAAAAAGTATTCAGCCATAAATCTAAAGTTTCTAGGAAAGGCTTCATGGAACCAAAAAGAGCCTTGGCCTGTGCTGATTTATTTTTCAAGAATAAAACAATATTAAAAAAAAGAATAAAACAATATAAGATAGAAAAAATTTTGAGTTACTGTTAAATACCAAACACAGGCTATTCTTAGGTTTTCCCTGGAGCTTTGCTGAAGGTGCTAGTGATCTTAGAGCTCTGAGCACAGCAGGTTTGAAACAAGAATTCCGTTCAGTGGTTTCTATAATAAGACAGCAGAAAGACATTCTCAGACATGCAAGGACTCAGAAAGTATACCATCCACAAACCTCTCCTGAAACAGTTAATTGAAGATATTTTCCAGCTGACTAACAGAAGAAAAAATAAAAGAATTTTTAAAAATGGGAAAGTTATTATATGAGATTAAAAATGAGCAGTGAAACTGCATAAACAGTTAAGTCTAAATGATTTTTTTCTAATACGGTATTAAAGCTTAATGCGAATATCAGATACTATTCTAAAAAAGATAATAGATTGCATCAAATCATTAATTTTGTAATCATGATCTGGTCTAAATCCTATATTCTATAAATAAAAAATGGAGAATTAGTCGATGTAAAGAAAGTGATGGAAATAAAATTTATCATCTCATACAGGATGGAAACCTAAATCATTATGACTATAGAACTGACTTAATTTTTTTAAATTATAAATATACTGATAGAATAAAAGCATTTACTTCAATCTGGTAAAATTAACATCAAAAACTAAGAATAATATGTAAAGGAAATACATGGTCAAAATATTAAGAATGTCAAACTTACAGGTTTTCAAAAAGTAGCTCAGTCTAGTTCTTCTGCATGTGAATGAGCCTGGACATCACTGCGTTGTCCTAACAACAGAAAAACTAAACAGACTAAAAAAATCACCAGCCCTTCTTCAATCCATAAGAGTGGAGGACACGGGGCAAACTGTTGTTCCAAGATTGGAGACCAATAGGCAAATGCAAGGAGTCACATCGGCCCAGAGCAGAGACTCATTAGTGGAAACTGCCTTGGGAACAAGCATGGGGGTAGAAAACTGGACTGTGATGGACAAATTGATGGAAGCTTAGTGTGGACAATGTTGAGAGTTAAAAACTCCAAGGGGAGAGGGTCATAGAGTGGAGATGGGGCCCATAGTTTTGTTCAATATACCTCCAGGACCTTGAATAGGTTTTCTAGGTAAATATCAGAGAAAAATTCCCTTTGGCTATCGGTTGGGGGATGATGAGGAGGAACCATTTGGAATGTACCAGAGCACCACGTTCTCCTGAAAGACTAAGACCTAATTATAGAACTATAAAATATTCTCCCACCCCCAACTCCCCATCTCATCACCATATTACTAAAGGACTATTTTTTAAAAATATTTATTCATTTATTTGAGAGAGAGAGAGACAGACAGAGAGAGCAAGAGAGAGCACAAGTAGGGAGGGGAGGGAGAAGCAGACTCCCCACTGAGCAGGGAGCCTTGATGTGGGGCTTGATCCCAGGACCCTAGGATCATGACCTGAGCCAAAGGCAGATGCTTACCAGACTGAGCTACCCAGGTGCCACTAAAGGACGAGTTTTAGTAGTTTTTTTTAGCCAATACATCATGTCTGGCTATCAAAACACAATAACAAGGCATAGAATAAGCAAAAGAAAACAATTTGAAGGTGTAAAACAAGATTCAGAACCTGACATGGCAGGAATGTTTGGGATTATCAGTCTAGGAATTTTAAACAACAATGATAAATATACTAAAGGCCCTAATGGATAAAGTAGATGGTACACAAAACAATGTAAGGAGAGAGAGAATTTTTTTTTTTTAAAGAGCCAAAAAGAAATGCTACAGATAGAGGCTAATACAAAAGAAGAATGCTTTTGAGGGGTGTATTAGTAGACTGGATACGTCTGAGGAAAGAATCTGAGATAGAAGATATGGCAAAAAACTTTCCAAAAACAGAAGGGCAGAGAACAAAAACTAAAAAAAAAAAAAAAAAGAACAAAGTATCCAAGGGCCACAAGACAACTATAAAAGGTATAACATACCCATGATAAGAATACCAGAAAGAGAATACAGAGGGAAAGGAACAGAAGAAATATTTGAGACAATAATGACTTCAAATTTCCCCTGGATTAATAGCAGACAGCAAACCACTACCCGGGAAACTCAGAAAGCACAAAACAGTAAAAATGCCCACTGAACTATACTTCAGTATATCATTGACAAAAAACAAAACAAAACAAAAACAAACAAACAGACAAAAAAAAAAAAAAGAAAATCAAAGATAAGGAAAAAAATCCTTAAGGAATCTAGAGGGAAAAAACACTTCACCCATAGAGGAACAAAGGTAAGAATTACATCTGACTTCAGAAACCAAGCAAGTGAGAAAGGAGTGGAGTACAATATTTAAAGTGTTGTGGAAAAAAACTCTAGAATTCTGTGTCCTATGGAATTTTCCTTCAAAAATTAAGAAGAGAGAAAAACTTTCTCAGACAAATGAAAATTGAAAGAATTTGTTACCAGTAGACCCGCCTTGCAAGAAATGTTGAAAGTCCTTTAGCGAGAAGGAAAATAATATAGGTCAGAGACAGGGATCTACATTTAAAAAAAAAAAAAAAAGCAAAAGCATCAAAGAAGGAATAGGTGAAGGTAAAGAAATTATTTTTCATATTCTTAATTGATCTAACAGATGATAGTTTGTTTAAAATAAAAGAGCAACAGTGTATCTGGTTATGTATGCTTATGTTTTTATTTTATATCACCCAAAGGAGTTGAAAACCTATCTACATAAAAACCTGTCCATGGAAGTTTATAACAGATTTATGCCTGCTAAAGCTTGGAAGCAACCATGATGTTCTTCAGTAGACGAACACAAAAATAAATTGTGGTAGAATCAGACAATGGGATATTATTCGGTGTTAAAAAAAATGAGCTATCAAGTCAGGAAAAGATATAGATATACCTAAAAGATATAGGGTCTAGATACAGATAGACATAGATATACCCAAAAGCATAGGTATTACTAAAGGAACAAAACCAATCTCAGAAGACTAAATAAGATTCCAACTAGATGACATTCTGGAAAAGGCAAAACTGGATATCATAAAAAGGTTGATGGTTTCCCGGGGGCGGGGGTGGTTCCAGGGTTTTTCCAGGTGGTTTCCTGAAGATCTTTAAGGGATTAAAAACATTCTGTATAATATTATAATGATAGACTAACTTCATTATACTTTTGTCCAAACCTATAGAATGTACAACAGAAAAAAAGTGTATCCTAAAGGCAAACTATCGACTGGGTGATAACGATGTATCAATGTAGGTTCATCCTTGATAAAAACAAAACAAAACAAAACAAAACAAAACAAAACAAAACAAAACAAAAAACAAGTACAATTGTGGTGAGGGACGCTGTTAATGGGGGTGGCTACACATTTGTGGTGATAGGGAGTATCTGGGAGATCTCTATACCTTCCTCTCAATTTTGTTGTAAACCTGAAACTGTTCTAACAAATAAAGCCTTTAAAAGATGTTAATGATAGTTATCGAGAGGTATTACTTTGGCAATCTGAAAAACTACTACGAATAATTTCAGAAAATGATTATCCCATAAGCAAGGAAGAGAGGATAAGCCACAGGAAGCTTCTGTGGCCCTTACTGGTTATCCTATGAATGCCCAGACTCTTACTTAAAGGATCACAGAGACAAGACCTGGGTAGACACAGGCGTAATCAACTCTCTTCTCTGACCTCACGCTAGTGCCTGTACCAATGATGGCAGACCTGTCACTATCTAGAGGAGGACATTAGGTTCCTGATACTGCTACTTCTATTTTTTTTTCCAGCTTAACACAACCATGGTGCCTTCTTGCACAGTAGTGAGAACATTTTTAAAAGGCTCCACTTATGCAAAAAATTTTTAAAAATAAATAAATAAAAGGCTCCACTGTCCAAGCACCCAGACCCTGAGTTTTGAGGGTAGGACACAGTGTTCAGCCTGCCAGGACGTGCTGAGCCAAGATCTCATCAATGATGGCCACTCAGGAAAACCTACGTTATGTAAAGTGTCCTTCACTGTCACCTTGACAGCAGACGTATACCTGCAAGAACAGTCATGGCTGATCACAAATAATTCATTTTATATTAAACAAGTGCTAAATTCCACAGTAGTGCTTAACAGCAAGGGACTCTCAAAGGGCAAAAGACTGAATAAACTTAAACTTCAGGGAACAGCAAGCTCTCACGTGCAGCAATCAATAGCCTTTCGCTATGGAGAGCAACAAAACCTTTTCGGCTTCCTGACTGCAAGTCAAGTCTCTGATCCCCCTTCTAACCATCATTCATTTTCAGGGCACTTTGATTCTGTGTCTCTCATGTGGAGGCAACAAGGTGCTGGCCCCTGTTTGAACTCAAGTCCCGTGGAGAAAAAGATTCCCCAACAGAGAAAATAAATACTTCCCAACTTCTTTGTTTGTCTTCCAGGCTCCCAGTGGGCACAGAACTCCTGCTCCCTCTGGGTAGCACTCTTCAACTCTCCCTGCTAATTAACCTCTCCTACCGGGTTGCCAAATGAGCTGCTGACAACCAGCCCTGAGCAAGTAGAAAACACCAGGACAGCAGCCTGAATTGTTAAATTCTTCCATTAAGTCTAGGAGCACAGAGCGCCTTTGGAGTTTTGCTTGAATGCAGTGGTGGTGGGTTGACAACATAGTCAGAGAAGGGAAATTACCTGTTCCATACTTTCTAACTACATCAGGATACAGTTTTTAGATTTTTTTCCCCCCATGGGATAGAAGGTTGAAAGATAATAGGAATTGAATTTGAGATTTTGTTTTTTACAATAGGAAATGAAAGAGATGTTGAGAAACATTAAGATGCTCTTGAACTTTCAACCCTCCTACCTCCCCTTCCCCAGTTTAAATGGATCCCAAACCCAAAACCAGTTGGCCATGCGTTTTCTTCAGCCAAGGGGCGAGGATGACTAACATATGCCTGAAGAGTTGTGGGAGCTCAACAAATATTTAAGAAGAACCAACATATGATAAAACACATAGTAGCACATTATAATTTATGGAAATACTATTATTTGCAGAATTCTTCCCCACCAAGAAGAAAGAGTGAATCAGCTTTAAATAATTTACTTAAAAGTGAAGCTTTAATAAAACCAACAAAGAAATAGCTTTGCTCTCTCTTTTTTTTTTTAAACACAAAAACCAATTTCTAGTTCTATGTGTGGCCAGATGGATGAGTATATTTGTGTGTGTGTGTGTGTGTGTGTGCTTCAAAATTCAGGCTGCTTTGGAGCGTTCTGGGTGGCTCAGTTGGTTAAGCATCGGACTCTTGATTTTGGCTCAGATCATGATCTCAGAGTCCTGGATCGAGCCCCGCACTGGGCTCCGCTCTTGGAGTTAGAGTCAGCTCCGGATTCTCTTTCCCCCCTCTCCCCCTGTCTCTATCCCTGCTTGTGTCCTCTCTCTCTATTTCTCTCTAAAATAAATAAATAAAAATATATTTTTTTAAATTAAAGCTGTTTTAAGTCAGGATCACCCAAACATTTTCAAAGGCTGAGTACATGCTCAACTGTGTTTCATGCTACTCAGAAACATCGATGTCTGTTTTCCTCTAGGGTCAAAGACTCTGCTTCTCTGTCTTACTTCTTTCCATTCTACCCTGATTTCTCTATTTTTCCCTTAAGATCTCTTTCTGACCTCACTATTCCTAAACTCTTTTACCCCAAGACAGCTTTTCCCAGTTCTTGTGTAAACATGACTGTTGACCAGACTGATAGTTTATGATTTCCCCTTTCACCCTCACCTGAAAGTTTACCCCACGAGATAATTACTCACTGATGTCATTTGATTTGAGGGATAGTGGCTGGTAAAATGTTTCCATAATTGCTAAAATTCTAATATTAACCTATTCTTCTTTTGGATTAGTGTTTCTGCTCATGTTTTCTCTTTATTTTATGTGTAATCCTTGATTGTTTGATAAGATTACAGATGTCCATTATCGCTTCTACGAACTCACTGTTAATTGGTATCGATGACCTGGAAAGCTACATTGGGCTGGATTCCAAGAATATTGGCTGAGATTGATTAATGGTGTCTGCCATGGGCACAAGATGCGAGAGCGCTGGCAAACATGCTGCATATTTGCCAACTACATCTGATGGTCCCTTTGTCTCAATGTACTGGTCAGTCTCCTTTACTTGTTAAGTGTCAGGAGAGATCCTAAGCTACATAAGGTACGGAAGTTATTAAGGAAGGAAAACTCCAAAAATAGAAGAGACTCTAGATACAAAGCTTTCATGTGCCAAAATTTTGCATTTTTTGCTCTGATTTAGCCCTGAATGCCTACCTCAAAATACTTATTCAAGTGAAATCTTTTCTTTCCAAAAGCAAAATCAAAAAGTGTCAAAGTAGGCATAGCAGTGCTACTTCCCAGAACCTATCAGTCACAAGAAAAAAAAAAAATCATATAGGGCACCAATCTACAGAGAGTTCATTCATCATTTGAAGTGCCATATTGTAAAAAACAAAACAAAAAAAACCCTGAAATCCAGAATGAGTATATTATACTTTATCAGATAAACAAATGCATAAAAGATTTTCTGAACAGCAATGAGCATGGACAGAATTTACTCACTGCTTCTCTAATTCTTTTACATGTTCTTCTTCCTTCTCTATTTCCCTAAATACCAGCACCATGTAAGCTTCTCTCCTTAACCCACTTCTCTTCTCCTTTTTCATCCTCTTCGTAGGAAATCTCAGCCATGCTGAAAATCTTTCCCATTTTTAAATGACTTTGGAATCCCAAACTTCAAGCTTGGTCCCTTCAGGGTTATGCCTGAATGCCTAGTTGAATGTTAGAATCTGGTTTCTGGAATCATCTACCTAAACTTTTAGAACTTCTCAAAGTAAATTAATCATTTACACACCAAAGTTTATGTTAATGAAACTAGATCAGTCCAATCACTAAGCTTATTCATTTTACCTCCAATTTTTTTCTTCTTTCTATCCCTAACACACAGTGGCTGTGTCAAGACCTCAATCCCTATCTTTGTTCTTACAATTACCTCTGAACTTGATCTTTCTTTTGAGATTTTCCTTTTCTTTTTAATTTATATACCATTATCAGATGTTTCATTTAAAACATAGAAGAGTTTATTATTCTCCTACAGAAATCTGCATAGACTGCCCATTACTTATAAAATAAAGCACAGAACTGTCAATCTGGCATTCAGAATTCTCTGTCAGCGAACGCAAACCTAATTAGCCACCCATCCATCCATCAATCCACCCATCCATCCCACCCTTCCTTCTTCGCTTCCTTCTTTCTTTGGTTCTCCTTTTACCTTTCCACAGGTACTTACAGGTTGGTTATTGTATGTTCAGCACTATGGTAGGCCTTGGGAATACTAAGCCAAATAACATAGTTTCACCTTCAGTCAGTCTAGTAAAATTAGATATGTGTATGTAAAGTTATCATACAATGTGGTGAGTGCTATAACAGAACTAAGGATAAAATATGTTGGGACTGCATCAAGGAAGCAATCGATTTTCTTGGAGGATGGGAAAAAGACTGTTCAGATGAGTTGAATATTAAAGGAGAGAAAAGGATTCCCTTAGGCCATATTGCTCACTCTTTTCTCACATTTTGAACACTTTCCAGACAGAATGGATGACTTTCTTCTCTGTAAACACATCCCTAAAGTACATTTGATCATACTTTTTCTCTTCACCTAGAAGATCTCCCTTCCCATTTGTATTGACTGAATAGTATTCTCTAAAAAAAAAAAAAAAAAACTCATGTTCATTCAAAAAACCTCAGGATATGACCTTATTTGGAAATAGGGTCTTTGCAGATGTAATTCATCGGGCATCTCAAGGTGAAATCATCATGGATTTAATGTGGGTCCTAAATCCAATGGTTAGCATCTCTACAAGAAGGTGTGAGGGCACCTAGAGTTATATTGAGAAGAATACCCCCATGAAGATGGAGATAGAGATTAGAGCGACACAGCTATGAGCCAAGGAACACCAAAGATGTTCTACAATCACCAGAAGCCGGGAGGCATGCACAGATTCTCCTTCAAAACCTCCAGGAAAAAGCAAACGTGTTGGCACCTTGATTTCGGACTTCTGCTCTCCTGAATTGTGACAGAACAAATTTCTGTTTTTTTCGATGACCAAGTTTGGGGTAATTTGCTTCAGCAGCCTAGAGAAATTAAAATACTATCTTAATCCTTTGAAATTCTATCCAGTTATTAAGATCTTCTTAAATGCCATTTTTTTTCCCATCAAAATCTTTCCTACCGCAGAGGAAATTTGGACACAGACATGATACAGAGGAAAGATGACGTGAAGACACAGGGTGGAGATGGCCGTCTACAAGCTAAGGCCTAGAACAGAGACACTTCCCTCACAGCCCTCTGGAGGAACCTACCCTGCTGACACCTTGATCTTGGACTTTGCAGAGCTGTAAGACAATACATTTCTGTTGTTTAAGCCACTAGTCTGTAATACTTTGTTATGGCCGGCAAAACAAACAAATATAACACTTTTGTGAACATCTCCTACAAACAAGGACATTTTTCTATATAACCAACAATACAATCGTGGAAACCAGAAAATTATTATTTTTTTTATAAACTTATTTTGTATTGGTGTTCAGTTTCCCAACATATAGAATAACACCCAGTGCTCATCACATCAAGGGCCCCCCTCAGTGCCCGTCACCCAGTCACCCCCACCCCCCGCCCACCTCCCCTTCCACCACCCCTAGTTCGGGAAACCAGAAAATTAACACTGATCACTACTACCTTCTAATCCCTAGCTCTCATTCAAGCTTTACAGGTTGTCCCAATAATGTCCTTTATAGTAAAAGGATCCAGTTAAGGACCATGTCTTGCGTTTGGTAGGTACCTTCTGAGTCCTGACTAATTCCTCAGTTTTCCCTTGAGTTCCATGATGCTAATGTTTTTGAAGGTTGCAGGCCAGTGATTATGTAAAATGTTTTTCATTTTCATTTATCTCATATTTTTTTCAGTAAAACATTCAGATTATGCTTTTTTATAGCAAAGATGGTCCATAGTTTCCATTTGTCCTTTTCCAGGTGATGTTCACTTTGTCACTTGATTAAAGTGGTATCTGGCAGGCTTGTCCTCTGTAAATATTTTCCATTTATAAATATCAAGTATTTTGTGAAGAGTTATTTTGAATATGAAAGTATCCTACTCCTCAAAAAAAAAAAAAAAAGATTTGTTTTCTACTGCATCTTCCTCACTAGCAAAATAGGAAGTTTATTTGATTTCTCCTTTCTTAGAGCTTTATTTGTGACTATTCTGGAATACCATATTTTATCAAGCATTTGTCATTTTTGTGTGTCTTCTCTATTTATCAGGTTGCAAGCTTTTTGAATAATGTTAACAGAATTTGTCTTCACATTTTCTGTGCAACAGTTTCTAGCACTTTCTTAGCCTAGATTCCATCAAGGCAAAACCTAAGAGAAAAGCTTACATGTGAACAGTTTTAGGAATGTGGTACATACGAAGTACCCAATAGAGTATATAGAAAATGCTTGAGAAGTGCTTGTTGAAAGAATATATGAATAAATGAAGAATAAAGGGTTGTAAGTCCCTGAAGGACAGATATCCTGACCATTCAGTACAAGCCTTGTGCCTAGCATAATGTCCAATGAATATAGTATGTCCTCAATAAATATTTTTTTAATCAATATTGATGAAGAATGAAGTCAGTTCAAGGGTCTTCATCCAGTGACGGTCCTTTGTTTTATACCCTCACCCCTGGTCGGAAAGTGCTAATAATAATAATAATTCCAAAACTCTGAGTAGTGGGGCACCTGGGTGGCTCAGTGGTTGAGTATTTGCCTTTGGTTCAGGTTGTGATCCTGGGGTCCTGGGATCAAGTTCTGCATCAGGCTCTCCACAGAAAGCCTGCTTCTCCCTCTGCCTGTGTCTCTGCCTCTCTGTGTCTCTCATGAATAAATAAATAAAATCTTAAAAAAAATAGCTTTAAAAAAACTGAGTAGATAACAAACCTCTCTAAATTGCTATTATATTTATAGAATATGATATATGTATGTATCATATCATATCTGATTAATTCTATGGATAAAATTAATAGCTCATTGTTCACCTACTCTCTTTATTCAAAATTCTGACATGGGTTTTAAGAAATGAAATTGAGGCCCCACGTGATATGCCCAAGGTCATACAGGTAGAAAAGAGCAGAGCCAGATTATAAAATTAGATTTACCCAATTCCAAAGCTCATATTGTTTTCACTCTTTCAAGCTGACTTGGCTTCAAATCACTTGACTTTTCCTGACCTCAAAATCCCCCACTCACCAGCTCAAGTTGATTCCTTTATTTTCACTATCCTGCTAGCTCTGAATTGTTTCTAGGCTTCCCATCACGGTGATAGGAATGCCACCCACCTATGCTGTGCTGACCTCCGTCTGGTCCTCGTCAATGTGATTTTACCTTCATCATCTCTTCAGGGCACTTGCCCTTTCTTTGCCACCTTCCAACACCATATGGTACATTCTTATGCCACATGGCTTCCATACATCCTGCCTCCTTCTGCTCACCATTCTCTTAATCCCTTTTATATACACTTTGACAAGTTTTCCCTGCTCTTAGATTTCTGATCTCTACTTTCATCCCAGGTTTCACTGCCATGCCCTGTTCTTTCTCATTTCATGGCAGTCTATATAGTTATGACTGCAACATATGTCTATAATTCCTTCATAGTATTGGGAACATCCATCACTCTGCTGACACCACATAAATTCTGTGCATACGTTACAGATTTTAGCGGAAGGGAGGACACTTGCATCCAAACTGAGCTGACATTATTTCACAAGTTGATGTGGGGGCCCACCTGCCCTCTAAAAGCAGCATCATATGAACATACAAATAATCTTGAGACAAAAGATTTTTATTGAATTTATTAGGATTAAATTACATATATATATATACACAAATTAAATCATATATACAAAACACATATGCTACTAATTTTTGTTTCCAAATTCTAGTATACACTTAAAAGTTCTGAAATATTTAAATGAATAACGAACATCCATATGTCCAACATCCAAATTCAATAATTGTTCATTTTTGCCACACTTGCTTAATGTAGTTGTGTGTGAATATTTCTTTTTTTTAAAAAATGAACTATGTGAAGGACATTAAGGTGCTCCAGTAGGTATCTCCTAAGAATGAGGACATTTTCATGTATAGCCACAGTATGTCATTATTATACCCAAGAAACTAACAATTACATAGTATCATCAAAATAGTTGTCCATAATTAAATTTCCCCTGGTTGTTCCTAAAATGTATTTTATGGCTTTAAGAAAAAAAATCCAGGCTCAACGAAGTTTTAAATAGCACGTTTGGGTATTTTGTTTTCATTTACAATAGTCCTGCTGCCTATTTTTTATGCCCATGCACAACCAAATTGGGCTTATTCTCTTATAGAATGTGTTACATTCTGGATTTGTCTGAATATTTTCTTGTGCTCTCACTTATTTTTCTTCCCCTTCCTTCCTTCCTTCCTTCCCTTCCTCCTTCCTTTCTTTCTTCCTTCCTTCCTTCCTTCCTTCCTTCCTTCCTTCCTTCCTTCCTTCCTTCCTCCTTCCCTCCCTTCCTTCCTCATTCTGTCCCTCTTTCCCTCTCTCTCTCCCTCTGTTTCTTCCTTTCCTATAAATTATAAGCTATGTTTAAAATATTGATTACATTCTGGTTAAACATGCTTAAGACAATGATTCATAGATGGTGATGTGTACCTCAAATTGCCTCACATCAGGGGGCACATAATATCAGGTTTGTCCCACATTTGAAAACTTGGTTAGGGTGGAGAAAGCCAGATGTCTCCATTGTAAAGGTACATTTTTTTTTCCCATTGCAATTGGCAAGTAGTCTGCGAACTGACACTTTGGCAGAGTGTGAATTATCTATTCCCTTGATTGCTTTTCCCATAATGATTTCAGCATCCACTGAAGATCCTTGCTTGAATTAATTATTGTATTGGGAGTTACAAAATGTTGATTTTTCTAATTCTATCATTCCTTCTAGCTAGAATTATTTCCTGGCATTCTTCTATAAAGGAAAACTTCCTCTCATCAACTGGAATGAACTTCATTTCCTCTGAAAAAGGCATAATAAATACTTATTCTTTCCCTTTTATTACCAGATTTTCAAAATTAGGGATTGTTGTAATCATCATCTCCAATGGAGGTAAATGAGCCCCCTCCCCCCCTTTCTTTTATTTTAGACTCATGGATTTTTATTTGTGCTATTATTTATAATTATTAAAGTCAAAATTCTTATTCATGAATAAATTATCCCAAATTTGGCCAGTGGGAGCCCCTTTTGTTTCTGTTTCTGTTTCCTTTTGACACACCTGCATTAGAATGGAACATTTCTTTGTTTTCTGGCACACCAAGGATCCCCTTGTGCTTTTCTTCCCAGGATCATTTTAACAAGGAAATTTACCAAGTTTTTATGTAAAGATGAAAAAAAGAACACTGTGCCCATAATTTGCAGCAAAGCATTCTAAAAATATGCTTAATGTAATGCAAATACATTAATTCCAGAAATTAGGTCTAACTATCTGAAGAAAGATGTTCAGAGTCATAGCCTACCTGGTGTTTCATTCCATATGTGAGAAACAAACCCACAAAAGAGACAGAAAACTGACATGACCCCCAGACCATACGCCACGATGTACTGGTAAGTACAAATGATCAGAGCAAAAAGTAGAGAAACATTAGCAGCACCACAAATAAAAACGCTCAAATTACAAAAACATAACAAATGTCATCCTGATGTATTTATAAAATAGGCTACAAAAGTGATAAAAATAAAAGAAAGTTTTTAATTTACCAAAATGCTATAATTTAATATTTAAAGGAAACAGTAGTAGCGCTAGTTTAATATGATTTGTTGGTAGCCGACACCATCAGGAATACTATAAAAATCTAACATGCTGAACTAGGGTGAGATAGAATTCTAAAATATCTGATACATATAATACGGTACCAGTGCATTAAACACAGTATTCTCTGCAACTTAACAGCAATAGTTAGATTTCCAGAATTTGTCACAAATGTCAGAGACTAAAATAACTGTAGACAATTTATTAAGTCCAGAGCTTGTATATATGCACACTCACTCAAAAGATAGAAGAGTATCAAGAAGAATCCTGATAACATTCGAGTCTGTTTATCATAATGGGGCTTCCACATAAAAAGGCCTTTCAAAAGAGCACTGGCATCCTACAAAGGTTAAGTGAACTGCAGGAATTTATAACAAAAACATTTAGACATTCCCGGAACAAAATAAAGTTAATGGATCGCTCATGTAGCTGGAATTCAGAGAAGTAGAGCTCAGACAACTCTAAACAGATGTTAATAAGGACAACGCAAAATAGGAAATGTGCCAGCTTATTTTTCAGGGACAAACAGTGATATTTTGATCAGCTAACACCATAGTTTCTTGTGAAATACATTAATAGATTAAAATTGTGCTACTTTTTCTTCTTGCCTCTAAAATAAGATAGTATTGACCACATTTCCATATATGTATGTATAGATTTATTCATCCTCTTATGCACATATAGATCGTCCCACACCAATATTTGAATGGGTATCAGGAAAACCCATTGGCCACTCGTCATCTTCTCTAAAACAGCAACTACTTCTGCCAGAGGTAGTCCCTTGGGAGTTTTAGGACTGTCCATTCCACATCGAGAGGGAAGGAGACTTATAGGTATTTAGCTGAGCGTATACTTCTTTCCCAGCATCGAGGTTTTACCATTAAGTTAAGAACTATTTTTCACATAAGGCACTCAAGATGCATCGCTAGCTACTGTCCTCCTTCCACTGTGTTTGAGACAGGGAAAAAAAAAATCCCCACTCTTTTTTCTATGCTAATGGTTTTTAAATTGAGGATGAGGGGTGTCAAAACCCCTTTGAATACCTGATGAAAACTATGGACTCCTTGGAAAAATGCACAAATGCTTCACAGGCGATTTGGGTTTGTTTATTTATTTATTTATTTATTTATTTATTTATTTATTTATTTAATTATTTATGGTTTAAAAATAGTTTTAATGTAAGTATATTTGGCAATAGCTGTATCTAAAAAGAAAATTCGCTAAAATTAAGGGACTAAACCCCAAGCCCCAAATGTTGGCTTCCTTACGTAGTTTTGCAAACAGGGGTTTATGTATACTTTCCCTTTAAATTTTACTGCTTTTATAAGAGAATGCGTATTTCACAACATTATTCTAATCAAGGTTGTAATTTTTGTAACAAATAAAAATCTTTGTGAGACAAAGAAACAAAACCTCACATTCTCTGAAAAAAAGTCTTAAAATGGTAAGGAAACATTCTAGATTTGTACAAGGAAATGTTTGTACAGCTAATAAAAACAGCCTAGTAATATTAACTTACATGTTATTGGTGAAAAATTGGTGAAAAATCTACACGTACTACCACATGGCAAGAGAATGATTATGACCCCTTCTTTTAAATCAAATGAAAATGGTTTATTTATTTTTTGAATTTTTATTTAAATTTAATTAACATATAATGCATTATTAGTCTCAGAGCTAGAGGTCAGTAGTGATTCATCGGTCTTACATAGCACCCAGTGCTCATCACATCGCCCAGTTACCCCGTCCCCCCACCCCCCTCCCCTCTTCCTCTATGATCCTGTTTTGTTTCTTTAATTCCACGTATGAGTTAAATCACATGATAGTTGTCTTTCTCTGATTTATTTTGCTTAGCAAAATATTCCATCCACATCATTGCAAATGGCAAAATTTCTTTCTTTCTTTCTTTCTTCTTTCTTTCTTTCTTTCTTTCTTTCTTTCTTTCTTTCTTTCTTTCTTTCTTCTTTCTTTCTTTTCTTTCTTTCTTCTTTCTTTCTCTTTCTTTTTTATGACTGATAGACCACATCTTCTTTATCCACTCATCTGTTGATGAACATCTGGGCACTTTCCATAGTTTGGCTATCCTGGACATTGCTGCTATAAACATTGGGGTGCAGGTACCCCTTCGGATCACTATCTTTGGGGTAAATATCCAGTAGTGTAATTGCTGGGTTGTACTAGCTCTCTTTTTAGAACTTTTTGAGGAAACTTTATACTGTTTTCCAGATTGACTGCACCAGCTTGCATTCTTGTGGAGCATTTATTGATCCTCTGAATCCCGTCCTTGAACAGTTATGGATTCCATGAACATGGAGAAGAAAGCCTACACTCACTCAGCCAAGGCTGATGTGAATAAACAAGAAGCCCAGCATGACTTGCCACTCAACCTTTCACCAAAAGAGGTTTGTTTTTGTGTGACCGTGATATATTATCAATAAAATTCTTACCTCAGCTGTTCGAAAATTTACAAAGAGAACAATGATAAGTCAATGATGAAAACTGTGGCAATTCTAGACATTTCCACACAGCTTCCAAAATAGTGTGATTATCATTGGGTTAGGAAAAACAACTGGTAATAAGAATTTCAGACTGGAACAGACAGTGACATAAACCAGATTTCTTATAGGCCACATTTCTCACACCATGCTAATTAGTAAATGGTTGGAAGTAGCTATTGATGATAGTGTAAGATCTTAGTTGCTTCCCGAGGGGTTTTTAATTTTACTGGAAATTCATGAAAACATTATTTTGTGCAACTGCTGATACTACAGTTTTAAATTAACAAAATTTTATTGGACATTTATGAAATTTCATGATTTCCATCTGTGCTTAATAGTTCTCTCTCCTCTAGAGTTAAAATAATTGACACTTAATTTTGTTTCTGGTTTGGGCATTCATTTATTTTTAATCCCAGGTGATTTTTAATGAATCGGTTTTGTTGTGTTTGAACACTTGTAAGCAGTCAATAAAGAACTCTTGTCACTGAGTCTTCTTTCCCAAGGCTCTTGGCTAATAAAGATTCCTTCATAATGTTCTTTACCATGATCTTCAAGATACTCTTACCTAAGTTATTACTAACCTAAATTATTAATAACTTTATTGCTTATGATAACCTTTCTCAGACCTCTACCATTTCCGGCAGGGCCCTGCATCCGTACCTCTTACCATACTGTGCCAGTTGCCTGGGATGCCCTGTCCTGCTCCTCTATCTAATGGAAGCTATTTTTTCTTCGAAGCTTAGTTTAACTTGTCTCTCCATGGAGAAGTCTTTTTCCACATCTCTAGGCAAATACAATTTCTTCTCTCATTTATTGCTGTAGTTCTTTATTGTAAGGACAAGGAAATACTGCATATCTTAGAAGTATTTCTATCCCCTAGGAGACTAGAATATGTAATAAATAGAGCATAAGTTTTTAACTCAACTAAATCTAGATTTTAATATTGTCTATTTCTTAATAGTTACATGACAATGAACATTTACTTCTCTGAGCATCAAGATTCACATCTATTAAATGGAGGTCATCATACTTATTTCATAGGCTTGTTATGAAGTTTAAATAGATTGATGTATGTAACTGTCCTACCTGATTGGCAGTTTCAAATGTTCATTTTCTCTTCCTGCCACTCCCCATCCATTGTTCCAGAGATGTGTAACTCACCTCAACTCCTTCAAGTGACTGTAAGTGGCACATAAGCAAATGTTGTATCTGTGTTTTCTTCTATGCACAGGTCTTGGTATATGGCTGGTGTTTGAAAAATTATTGGAGACAGAGAGAGAGAGAGAGAGAAGAAAGAGAAAGAGAGAGAAAGGAAGGAAGGGAACTTTGCTTTGCTTGGCCTCTTTAAAACAAAACTCATATTTTCACAACTAAATAAATAGTGGAAATAAATGTGAAGGTTCTTTGTAAAATATGGAATATCCTGCTACTTTAATTTTCAGAAGGCTGCATACATAGTGATTTGGGGTTTAGGCTATAAAGCCAGACACCTAAAAGTTGACCTAAATAATTTATTAAATTAGCACTCTGTGCCTCAGGGAGTAATAATAGAACAGGTTCCATAAGATTTATTGAGGATTATGTGAGATAATACTTAGCATGGTGCCTAATATGTAAAGAGTTAATACAAAGTTAGCTAAAGGTGTTGACAGAGGTGGTGTTAAAGTGATAAAGGTAATATTTATTAAAAACAGTCAGAAGACAGCTGTTTTAATTTCTTAGAAGAATTGCTAGGGTATGGTTGTACAGATATAATAGGCTGGTTATTCTATCAAATGTTTGTAGTATTTAATTTCATATGTGAGTGAAAGCTTTATGAAAAATGCTTAATGAGAATGTATTATCTTAATTGTAAGACTAGACAGGTTTTAGAGTACAACATTTTCTTATCTTTGGGAAGTTCTTTCAGTTGAGGGAGAAAGATGTATAAAACTTCCTGTGTACCAAGGGTTATGGGTGGTATGGCAAAAGCATGTAGGGGCTATGGAGGGGACACAATGGAAGGAATGGTTGATTCTTCCTGAAGAGTTAAAGAGAAGGGTAAGGACATTTTTCATAGAAGAGATGATATTTCAATGAAATTTTAAAGTGCTCTTGCCATTCAATTTGATTTTATACTGGGGTTAAGTAACAGCCACTAGTGGCCAAAGAAATGGAAACAGAGAGATTATTAGTTGTTAACTGCAGAAGGAGAATTTCTCTACTCTGTAAGACAGGATGGGAACCAGAAGTTAAAGTTGAGGAAAATAATATTTAAAAAAATTTTTTTTTATTATTTATTTATGATAGGCACACAGAGAGAGAGAGAGGCAGAGACACAGGCAGAGGGAGAAGCAGGCTCCATGCACCGGGAGCCCGACGTGGGATTCGATCCTGGGTCTCCAGGATCGCGCCCTGGGCCAAAGGCAGGCGCTAAACCGCTGCGCCACCCAGGGATCCCGGAAAATAATATTTTAAAATATTTCCAAACTTGTAGAAGGACCAGACATGAGCTAGCACTTTCATAGATTCCTTTTTTATCTTTTTAGTATGATAACTTCAAGGAGAAGTAAAGGCAAAGAAGAATATCAACTGAGTAGCATTTTAAATACAATCTCCTGTTTTTAAAAGAATGACATGTTTTCTCCATTTTAAAAAAACTTTTTCATTTAAAACAATGGAAAGAAAGTAATGAAGACAAAAAAGGGAGGGAAAGGAGAAAATTTTATCATCAGTGAAGCAAAGGGGTATCCATAATCTGACATTACAAAATATGAGGAATATTTGCCAAGTACTGTAAAACTTGGACCAAAGAAAGAAAGTATCAAAAGTTAATATACTCCCCTGTATTTTAGACAGAAAGAGACTTCTTAAAAATAAGAGTCTAAATTCTTAAAAGATCATGCATTAAACCTTTGATTAAAGCAATGAAATGGAGAGCTGTAGGATGTCATAGAAAAAGAGGAGTATGTCCCTACAATGATCAACTTCATAGAACAGGGTATTAAGAGAAGCAGGATTAAAGCACAAATCATACCAATATGTCTTTTTTATGATGGATTTTATGACATCTTAGTCAAAAATATCTGTTAGAGGTATAATAAAGGAGAGAGGGAGAGCAATGAAAACCAAATTATAAACTCAGAGAGCACATTACCTAAGGAGCTTCACTATGGTTCACTCTGAATTCCTGAGTGGCAAAAACTGAAGGAGATAGGCATCCAGGATAAAGTAATAACAAATGCAAAGACAGGATGTTGAAATACACAAACTTGATTTAAGTTTGGGTACCAGCTAAGCTGAAACAATTTAATTATCCTCTGTCTTTCATTGGAAAGAAACTGTTCAGAGTTGAATACTCATTCAAAGATAAGTGGTAAGTGAGAGGAAACAAAGAGGGAAGGGTACGATATGAAGAAAAACAATTTTTTTGAAATTTTGGTTAGATTCTTTCTAACAAAACTTCAAAATTAAAAGAGAAAGAAAGAAAAGAAGGAAGGATACAATGGAGGGAGGGAAGGAGAAAGAGAAAAAAGGAATATTAGTAGTAGGACTCAGAAAGAACTGATAGATTTCAGGAAAGACATTGAAATAATAATACGTTTTAAAGGAACAGCAGTACTGATTTAAAAATAAATACCTAAAGGAGAGGAAGAAGGAAATAAAAATATGAAATTAAAAATTATAAAAAGAATTAAGGTGAATATAGTAGACATGATAGAGATGGTGGATATAGATATATAGATATGATAGGTAAGGTGACCAAAGAAATCACATTTCTGGAACAGAAGAAATAGATGCTATATAAATAGATATAATAGAAGAAAACTTTTCTGAAGTAAACATTTGAATTTATAACTTGAAATACATAGTGGTGATGCATTAATTAAACAGAAATTTCTAAATTTCAAGGACAAATGAATAAATATGTTAATAGAAACATTAAGAAAAAGCAGAGCACTTACAGGCAAGACAAGAAATCACAAATTCCTACAAATTCATTGCCAGAAGATAGTGGAACAATGTCTATGAAGATATAAGCAAAATTGTGACTGAGAATTTTAGGACTAACAACATTCCCTTTCAGAAAATCAACAGACTAATGTTCTCAAGTATACGAAAGCTCAGGGAATCATCGCACCTATCAGCCGTATTGAAAAATTACTCCAGGATGAAATTCAGCCAACCAAATGATGTATCAAAATAAATAAAAAGCTGAGTTAAGGCGACTCCCTGGTGAAAATATTGTTTGGTTTTTTTCATGGTGAAAATATTGTTGATGAACACTAAAACATATTAAATCCAGAACTAAGACTAAGCAACTATGGTTTTAGGATTATCGTACAAAATGAAAATGATAAGAAAAACCCATATCTAATTATTTCACCAACTATAGCAGAAATAAGTAAATATTATTGACAGTTGAAAAAATAATTAGGGTCGCCTGGGTGGCTCAGGGGTTAAGCGTTTACCTTTGGCCCAGGGCGTGATCCTGGAGTCCCCAGATCAAGTCCCGCATCTGGCTCCCCGCATGGAGCCTGCTTCTCCCTCTGCCTGTATCTCTGCCTTCTCTCTGTGTCTCTCATGAATACATAAATAAAAATTTTAAAAAAGATGCTTCTTTAAAAAAAAGAAAGGAAAAAATAATTAAAATAATGATGTTTTACTTAATATTTTTGACTATAAAAATAACTCCTTAATTATTATGTTATGTATGTATGAAATATATATATATGCAGATGTATGCATACAAAGGATCTAGAATAGGTATACTCTGGATAATTTGCATTTCCACATAAATTTTAGAATCAACTTGTCAATTTCTACTAGAAAACTTGCTGGGTTTTTATTAGGACTGCTTTAAAACTATAAGTGAATTGAGGAGAATTAACGTCTTAAATATACTGTCTTCTAAGCCATCAGCATGGCATATCTCTCCAGTGTTTCAGGTCTTATATAATATCAGAAGAGACACTTCTTTTTTCACTTCTTTGTACTCTACCTCCACCAACACGGTTTCTTGCACACACAGTGGGTGCTCAGGAAATATTTATTTATGTAAGCAATGTCCCCCAAAGCCAAACATTTATTCAGTAAAAAGTACCTAGATGTAGAGATGAGGTTAATATGCCAAAGCTACAAGTAAATAAATTGTTCTAAGATCAATTTAAATTTTTTTAAAGATTTATTTATTTATTTGAGAGAGAGAGCATGCACAAGGGGAGAGGGGCAGAGGGAGAGAATCTTCAAGCAGACTTCCCACCCAAATGTAGAGCCCAGCACAGTGCTCGATCTCACAACTCTGAGATCATGACCCAGAGATTATGACCTGAGCTGAAACCAAGAGTCAGACACTTAACTGACTGAGCCATCCAGGTGCCCCAATATCAATTTAAAATTTTAAACCCCATTGCTTTTGAACAAAGCTTGAAAGACCAATATAATTTATTTACCCAGCAAAACTCCCTACTGGAATCCCATACTTTGTCTCTACTACATGCATAATTATCCCTGAATTAGTATTTGTTGAATGGATAACCTCTTACACTTTACCTACAATGTTGTGTCATGAAAGTCTGTTTTCAAGGAGGAAGCAAATTTACTCTAAATGGTTGTTTGAACCTCACATGAAACACTATATTACAAATATTTCAAGAAGAGTGTTGTTAGTATGTTAATCAAATTAATATAACATCTTAACCCAGAAGCCCTGACTGTGAAGATCTGAGAAGTTCATGAAACTGTGGTTGAGCCATAGAAAACTGATAGCTATATAATTAACCTGGGTCTTTGAAGAGAATGGATTGGAAAAGGGAGAAGAGAAAAACCCAAGGCGTTTGAGAGGTAGGTAATGGAAGAGTATGAGTGAATGATAATGAGCATTTGTTGTTATAAAATAAATGCATTTGGGAACCACTGAGTTTATAGAACTCTTGGGAGATTCTTCTATGTATGGCACGATAAAGTGATTAGGACTTTAACAACAGGACACTGTCCTGATTTATCGCCAGCTGGTATGCTTTTCTGAAATGCCTAACTAGCATTAAGAACATAAGCTTTTATGTTGGGACAGAGCATCTCTCCACAGGCATAAGTGCATCGAACCTCAGCCTCACATGCTTGAAACTTTAACCCACCGAGTTAATTGTCCCTGATTAAATTATTAATAATGTTACAACAATATAATTGTTGTTGAAGTCATTGTTTATTATAGAAAAAATGAGCAAGCAACATCGGCATTTCACGAATAATGAGTATTTCACTCACTCAATAGAGGCAAGAAGGTTCAACAGATCTGCTGGACTGATCTGGTGTGAAATAATTGCATTGATGACTTTCTTCAGGTTGTCATCACCAAATATCGCCTGGCAATTATTTTGAACAGCTGGCTGCTGTTATTGTGCATCTATTTATAAAGCTGTCCTCTTCAACAAGAGCTGGGGTCTTATAAGCATCTGTCTGCAGCCAGTTTTTGTCTCTCATGGAAAGATGATTTTCTGCAGACCTTACTCTTGACAGCCTTCCCCCTTAGCACCACCATTATTCAACATCCTTTTCTGGATCTTCTTTATTTATACATTGTTTCTATTAACAGATCTGTCCCATGCAACCAAAATGAAAACAACCCTGAATTAATTAAGCCCTGACTGGCTTCTATCATATCGTAAAACAAATGAGATTATGTCTTCTCCCTGGTTTACAAAGTCTATTTCTGAATGCGTATAGAATCACAGCGATGGTTCTTCTTCCACTGCTGATTTCCTCCTGTAGAACTTCATGATTTTACGTTATACTTTATAGGTGCAATTAAATGAAATAAATAATGGAAGCCATAGAAAAGCTGCTTCAAATTAAAGAATAACATTTCTGTTATTCATCTTCAAAAAAGATACTATTTAGGTGTGGATCCTTCTAAAACTTAAATGAATAATAGGAGATGACAGTTTAGTGGTGGCATGTTTTCTCAGAGGACACTCCAGCATCTGTTCCAGGTATGGTCATTTGCTATTCCTATTTGAGAGGTGAAGCTAGGGAAAGAAATATCCCATGCAAAACGTGCAGGAATGGGGAATACCCTATGAGGACTGTCCAACAGAAACTTCTGAAATGGCATAAATGTTCTATATTTGCCACTAGCCATATGTGGCGATTGAGTACCTGAAATATAACAAGTATAACTGAAGAACCAATTTTTTAACTTAATTTTATTTAAATTTAGAAAGCCACACATGCCTAGTGGCAACCATTATTATCAGCTCTATGGAATAAGCTCCAATCTCAGGAACAATTATAAATCATAATTTTACTTGTGTAATTTGTAAGAAAGCCAAATATATAAATATGTGTATTTATATTTTATATGAAAATATCATTGGAGATGCTTGGTTTTTACTTACAATAAAGTATGTTCCTGTCATACCTAGTCTTTTCTGCACTATTATTTAATTCATACTTTTATAGGTTTCATTAATGTTAGTCACAGAATTTGGAGGTCAAATGAAACCCATTGAAAGAAATAGCTTAGTCTCATTCCATATTAAGTTAAATGATTTCAAAGAATTCTGAAATGACTTCCCTAAGGTCACCTGGCCAGAAGTGACATTAAAACTAACATGTTTCCTTCTAGGTAATATTGTCTTATCGTGGCAAAATATATATAACATAAAATTTTGCATTTTAATCATTTTTAAGTATAAAATTCAGTCAAAATAAGTACATTTATAGTGGTGCACAACCACCACCATTATCCATTTCCAGAATTTTGAATTTTATGGGTTGTGGAGGTTGGAGGAGAGATCTCCAAAAAAAAAAAAAAATTACCTACTTAAAAATTTTACCTAGTACAATAGGCAAATTCATAGAAACTGGAAGTAGATTTGAAGTAACTGGGGGCTGATGGGAGAGGGAAATGGGTAAACTAACTTTTGAACTTCTCTCAAATATTCATTTCTTGCCAGGGCTGAATTGTCCAAAGGCTATAATTTAAACAATGAAATACTCTTTGTTTTGGTATTTTAAATATTTCATTTTTAGTGGTATATACTACCTCTAGTACTAATAAGGTAATGTAATTCTGGTTCATGAATATTTCATACAGGGCCAGACACTACCTAAAGTATTTTGCTTATACTACCTCATTAAGTCTTCACAATGAGATTTTGAGGTAGATTTCTTTTAAATTTCTATTGTACAGATGAGAAAACTGAAGTACGGTAAGGCTCAGTAATTTGTCACAAACCTTGGGAGGAGCAGCATAGTTACATAACTAAGTGGGGACTATATGTTGATGATTACTCTTACTTATAGCAATCCTTCAGATGGGCAGTCACATTCTCCCCTAATCTGGTGTCAGCCTTCCCTACCCAGCTCTGTCACCTGCTGCTAAGCAACACGGACATGGACATTGAACAGGCAGGTTAGCACTTCATTCCTCAAGATATCTCCTGGACGTTCCAGCCTTTGTTCTCCTGTGCTTCCTCCCTTCCCATTCACTCATCAGGCAGCTCTAATATGCTTCCGCCCTTGTCCTCCACTGACTCTGCTCTCCTCAAGGTACAAATAAATGCCATGTTGATAAACTCAATGAACACTTTCTATCCACTCCTTAGTTGCTCCTCCACATGGACCCAGTTGTGTTTCTTCCCTTATATCTCAAGTAGTTGACCTGTTTTTTTGTGATAGCATTAACTTCTATTTTTCTTTACTCCTATTTTTGGCTTCTCTTTGGAAACATTGTTTACTGTTTCTTCCCTCTCTATTCAACTCTTCAATATTGCAGTATCGCGGGGCCTTTCCTCCCTCTTCCTCCACCCCTCTGGTGATCTCAGCCATTCCCACTGCTTTAGACACCAGCTTATGCTCCTGTTTCCCAGATTTAAACCTTTAAGCCAGGTTTTCTTTGATCTTCTACGTACAATTCTGTACCTGGTATTTCTAGTTGGTAGTTTCCCATACATCACAAACTTAACAGATTAAAAATAATTTGAAGGATTCCTCTCAATCAAATTTTGCCCTGGTATTTCCCAGCATAGTATTTGGTGACATCTAAAAGGATTCCTGACTAAAAGATATTAGAACTGGTCTTTCTTTTCCATATCCATCTCAAATTGTGGCAATTACACTCCCAAATATAGCCCCAGATCATTCTTATTTTCTCTACCCTGGTCTAAATCACAATCAAACTTTTCCTGGAACTATGTCAACATCTGAAGTGGGGTTTTTCAGGCCTTATTTTGTTCCTCTAAAACTATCCTCTATAAAGATATCATACTGATAGTTTAAAAATATATGACTTATATAATTATCCTTGATTAAAACTTTTAAATGGCATCCTGTTACACTTAAAATGAAGTCATGTCTTCTATTTTTTAATAAAGATTTTATTTATTTATTCATGAGAGCCACAGAGAGAGGCAGAGACACAGGCAGAGAGAGAAGCAGGCTCCATGCAGGGAGCCTGGTGTGGGACTTGATCCTCCTAGGGCAGTAGGGAGGCACTCAACCACTGAGTCATCCAGGTGTTCCTGAAGTCAGATCTATCCTATCATGTACCACTCCTTGCCTCACTCATGGTGGCCCAGTCACTCTGGCTTTCTTTTCTGTTTTTCCTTCTGAGGGAGTTCCCATTTGGGACACTTGCACATGCTGTTTCCAGGACTTGATGTTTTTCCCCTGGTTCTTCACAGGGTTAGCTCCTTTTCCTCCTTAGATCTTATATTAGATATCCTCTTCTTGGAAAAACCTTCCCTGAACATGCTAACAGGGCAATACTCTTGTTATCTATCAGAATACACTATGGTTTTTTTCATAGATTTTCACATTTTCTAATTATTTATCTATTTTATTTTCTGTAAATGATAAACTTCAGAGAAGGCAGACACAGTGTTTTGCTTCCTCCTCTGCTCTAGACCAAGCACCTAGGACAGCACATGGTACAGAGAAGTTCCTCAAGAATCATTTGTTGAGGGATCCCTGGCTGGCGCAGCGGTTTGGCGCCTGCCTTTGGCCCAGGGCGTGATCCTGGAGACCCGGGATCGAATCCCACATCGGGCTCCCGGCATGGAGCCTGCTTCTCCCTCTGCCTGTGTCTCTGCCTCTCTCTCTCTGTGTGACTATCATAAATAAATAAAAATTAAAAAAAAAAAGAATCATTTGTTGAATAAATAATTGGATAAATTAAATGCCACATAAAATAGTAGAGATTGTTCAGGCATTAAAATTTGAGTACCACTGTACTACTCATTAGCGATGAATTTTCACAAAGGGTGGGGCGGGAGAGTCTATGAATAGTAATATTAAACCCATAGGATCATTTTGCCCCTTGTAGCCTTCAGAGTGCTTGCACAATAAATGCACACGAAGTATGCATAACAGAAATACACGGAATAATCTTTGGAAGAGTGTCTGGACCTGCCTTTAGATGTGGCATTGAATAATTTATGTACAAGGCTGGAGAGGCCATTTATTTAAGCATATATCTCATTAAAGTCCTATTTAGAAGAGGACTTTCAACCTTTCCTCTAGCTGGATGATAGTTAAAGTGCATGGATCTGCCTCCTATCAATATCTCAGAATATCTGAACTCTAGATTCTTCCCAAGGATTACCACTTTAAACTCAGCTAGTCCAACCCACCCCCCTCCTTCTGAAAAATATGCTGCCTGGAAGAATGACTCAGGCTGCCTTGTTCCTCGCTCTTTCCCAGCACTTACCATAGAACCTGATACAGAGTAGGTACAAAATAGTACTAAAAAATTGTTGGATGAATGCTGCTTGAGTCTTATAAGAACCCATTTATTGGGACAATATAATGGAAAGTGGACTAAATGATATAACTTTTATTTATTTTTCCAGACTCTGAAGTCCTGATATTTTAGATATTTCTACAGTGATTGGATCTATACATTATTTTCTTAAGTCAGGTCATCAAAGTGCTATAAGCCTAAAATATATTGTGTTCACTTTCTTTTAATGAATGGTGTTGAAATTATGTTACCAGATTATACAGTATGACCTGGCAATATTATTTATTCATATTTAATTGAATTGTGCACCGAATTTCTGATTTGATGAGACATTTTCTCTCTTCTCTTAGAAGAAATATGTTGGATCTTTTTCATTTATAATTTCAGTTTGAACACACACCAAAATATAGAGTATTGTAAAAATGCAATTCACTGCATATAAGTTTATCTTAAAAATATATTCTAAATTCTTATTCTAAGATTCTGTGAGAGATTTATACTATGCTACAGAAGTATGACCTCCTACCTTTATGAATTTAAAGCTGATATATGCAAGGATATTTCAGAAGGTACATGAAACCATGCATAAATTGGTACACCTCCTGAATAAATTTATTACTAGTAAGTAATTTAAAATATTATTTTAATATTAAAACTAGCACATATAGTTTATAGAGGAGAATGCAAAATTCACATGAATTTTTAAGATAAAATACGGAGACTTCAAAGAAATTCCATGCCTAGAGAAAGCAGCTCTGAGCTATGCTTCTGGGACCACCAGGAGTGCACATTCTCCTTCTCTGAAGTCAGGAATTCTTTGGTGGAAAAGTTTGAGATTCATTGAACCAGTTTTGAAAAATGAGTCATCTCAGAACTAAAAAGGGGGTCCATCTAAAGAGAGAGAACTAAAGGAAGCCTTTAGAAAGGGGAAAAGCCCAGAATTCTTCAAGGAAGTAGGTATGACGAAAACCTTAAGTGAAGATGAGAGAAATGAGAAAGCCTAGGAAACCATAACCAATCCCAGGAGCCCCTTCCAATAGCTCAGAGAGATGAATTTCTAAAAACAGAATAGACCTTGTTATGAAAGAATTATCCTTGTTAGGTTTGGAATCTCTCTCCCGCCCAGATGTAAGATTCCCCAGGCCAGGAACTGGAACATAGGGTCTTCCCTGGACACTGTGTGAAATGGGACTGAAAACACAAGCTGAGTGAGAAGCCCATACCAAGAACTTGATGGTCCCACCATGAAGAGAAGTGTTAGGAATGACAATTATGGCAGACGCTGAAATGCCCTTTCTGAACAGGAGACAGGGCAGTTGGCACACTTCCTCCAGTTGTCAGCTCCTTTAGGGGCTGCCTCAACAATAGAGAGCTGCCTCATCTAAAGTCACAGCCTTCTCAGAGGAAGCATGAGTTTGCAAACTGGGCAGGGCAAAGGTAATTCCCAGCATTTGGACCCAACAAGAGACAATTCTGATGGGCAATGGTCCCACCAGAATTCTGAGTTGGTGGAAGCTTTGCTGAACTGCACGAGGTTCAGTTTCTCCTTCAGCCTACCCCTGTCTCCTCCCCCTTCCTTTAACAGGTGTTAATCCCTGCTAAACTCTGTCTCAGCCTGTGCTCCGAAGAACCCATGTGGGACAGCACCACATCCTAGTAGGGCCAGGAGCAGTGCCTGGAATTGGGGTGAAGATCCATCAGCATGCAGCTGGAAGGTGGTGAATGAAAATAGGCTGGGAACAGATGAAGAGGAAGGGACATGTGGGAAAGGGATCTCCTGGTAATTGCTGTGAATTTTAGCTAAATTCTGATTCATTTTTGTGGGTCAGCAAAAGTATGATGTATGGGGGTCTGGTTTATATGGCCAGAGGGAGGATAGACATAACTCCTCCTGGTCCCTTTAAGGCCTCCTTCCTAAGCAAGATAAGACCAGGGGTTCAAAAGTTTTGGTCACATACTGTATTCTGGGAGGAAGGATTCCTTGACTAGAATTTCAGCATCATATTTTCCATTTCACCTGCTCTGGAGTTAGCCTTTATACTAATGGGAATCCAGTATTCCCCTCACCGCATAGTCTCATTCTCCATCTAGTAGTTGTCAAGGCTGGAGGCGGGCCTGGGCAGTGAAGTGTGGGGCTTTGGTGAGCCAGGCATGGCGGGCAGTAGTAGAAGACAAGGTGGGTGCTTGGATAGACACGGTTGAAAGGTTGATGATTCTTCTGACCTTAAATGACCCTAAGTAGCATTCGTGCAGTATTTTGAGCAAGAGCAGATGGTCCGTATAGATAGGAGTAGAAACAGATGGTATCTCACTGTCAGATTTTCTCTCCTGAGACCTGGTGCCTGTCGTTGTATGCTTTATACTGCTCTTTGGCATGCTAAAGGGAGTTTTTAAGAACGCCTTGAATAGCCAGTGGCTCTCCCAGGATCTTGCTGGCCTTCTGCTAGGGACGGATGAGGTGGTTTGAATAAGGGATATGAGTGAAAGCCATAGTTACAATGCAAGGGTGAATTCCAGTGAAAGGAGTATAGTAAAGCAATAAGCAAATTCCCAGGTGGTGAGTTAAATAAACCCATGCTGTCATCTGTACAATATGTAGCAGTGACATGATCACAGGAAAGTGATTAAGTGACTCTGGGGCTCCACTCCCAGCAATTTCACCACTGTGGTGCAACCTTGGGTAATTTACTTAGCCTCTCGATGTCTCCATTCCTCATTTGAAAAGTAAAGATATTAAAGAGGGCACTTGTTATGATGGGCACTGGGTATTATATGTAAGTGATGAATCACTGGATTCTACTCCTGAAACCAATATTGCACTGTATGTGAACTAAAATTAAAAAAAAAATTAAATACGAGTTAGGAGAAAAGTAAAGGTAACATCATAGCACCTACCCTGCCCCTCCCTGTAGTTTTATGATGATCAAATGAGTTAATACATGCAAAATGCTTGCCAAGGATAAGTACTCAATAAATGTTAACTATTTTATTATGATTTATTCCATATGGCTCTTGGTTTGAAAGCAAAAATGCTGATAGGTGGAACCAGAGGTAAATGGTTTAACCACTGCCTTCTAGAATTGTGTTGTGACCCAGAGACATGTTCAGAGATGCTGTAGCTAAATAATGTGAATTCTGAAAACATCTTTAATCAGAGGAGGGGTGGGATTTGTTGATAGAATTCAGGCAAGGAATAAATTGTGCTCTGGGATAGTAGCCATTATCACCATAATAGACATAGGAGAGGTTGGCAATGAGCCATCAATCATGAAAAAGTACCATGGAGGTTGGAAATGGGCATAGAAGTTCTTCAAGCCTCTGAATAGGCCCTTGGCCTGAACATGTGTCACAAGTGTTGATATATTACAGAGCATCCTGGGGGACATCAGGTGACAGTATTGAGTGTCAATCTTCCCCATAGGGAGGAACAGCTGGCCACATCCATGAAAAGATGCTCTCCATCCCCCGTGTCTACCCTCGCTATTCCCTCTCACATTCCTCAGCCCCCAGGCCCTACCTTGGGTGCTTACATAAGTAACAGGCATAACTTTGTTTAGGCTTCGGCTTCTGTCTCTTGCCAGTTTTCTTCAATCCTTTGCAATTAATATTGGATGGCTAGAGAGTTGTCAGGGAGAGAAATTTCTTGGGGAAAGTGGTTGTTTTCATCTCCTTATGTTCTGGTGTATGTGATAGAACTTGATAATTGGTTTTGGCTGTTCAGTACATTCATTCATTCATCCACTTCCTATGATGAAATAGGAACAAGATATACAAATTAGAACAAAATGAAAAAGTGGCAGAATAGTAAAATGAAGCCCAGGGATAAACTTAATTTTAAAATGCATATGGTAAGGCCAAGAAAATTGAGTGGGCTGCAAATTCAGCCAAAAGGATGCTTTTAAAGCTTGACCATATGTTAAGATTGCACAGTACTTTTTATTTATTTTATTTTGCCTCACTTTTACAAAATTCCATTCTCGGTGATTGTGACATCATTGAACTGGTGTGGGGCCCAGGTGAGGCTTCCCAGGTAAGGCTAATGTACAGCCAGAATTTCAAACCACTGTAATCAAAAAAGAAACAATTACTTGGTCAAAGAAATCACCAGGTTCCCCTCTTGAATCTTGATTTAGTGTTTTGCAAATCTATTTAACCAAACAATCCAGCTAATTCTAAAGTGATTCAGAAATGTGGAGATAGTTTTGGTTTTCAGAACTTACATTTTATTCACAGAATATGAATTAATTCACAGTATTTGAGTGTACAACATTAGTTCTCAGGAGTTATTTAACTTTTTTTGGTACTGAGGCATAAGAGAAATGTTTCGGTGGGTCCCCCCAGAAAGGAGATACTATAAGATTCATGAACAATATCCTCAAAAACATCCTTTCAAAAACAATGGTAAATGTGACACACATGCTTCTGATTTACCTCTCAGTGTAGGCAGAGGGCATAACAACAAAACACAATATAGTTTTCCTAAAAAAAAAAAAAAAAAAAGTCTCTAAATATGAAAGACCAAAGCAATATGGTCTAAATTCACAGCTGTCTGGTTTCAAGCAGGCGTACATTTTTAAACAACTTGTTTGTTTTACTGATTATAAAAGTAGTACATGGATATTGAAGAAAACTTAGAAATGCTGGAAATACTTTTAAAAGAAAATTAAAATAATCTGTGCATCAGCTAGGACCTTTTTAAATTTTAAGTAATAGAAACTGATTCTATCTTAAGCTAAAAAAAATTATTGGAAGACTATCAAGAACTCATAGAATCAACATGACCAGGCTAAAAATGGGTAGGAACAAGGGCTGATCCAGAGAGCTTTGAAAAAGGAAACAACACTCTATTTGTGGCTAGATGGTGCTGCCCCACTGCAGGACACCAATGAGGTAGAGTTTCTCACACCAGGTTCTAATTCATAGGGCTGGTGTGAGGTCAGAGTTTTTATTTCTGAGAAGTTTCCAGGTGATGCTGACACCATTGGCCCACACAGACTTGGAAGAGCAAGATAGCAGATAGCACAGCCTCTTATACCATAAGTTGTAGAATGAATCCCAAAAGTCCCTTAGGCACTGGATCTCTTCAAGATTTAAATTTCAAAAAAAAAAAAAAGATTTAAATTTCCACCTCAGTAGGGCAGGTTCCACATCATATAAGCATATGGTTACCAGGGAGCAAGAAAAGAGAAAATAAGGCCCCTTGATTTGGGAGGATGGGGGGATTAAATAAGGGATACACCTCAAGTAGGAAAACAGCCCAGCCCAAAAGAACCCACAAATAAACACTACAACTTGTAATTCTAGGGTCTAGAGACGGTCATGGTCACTATCAACATTATAACATTCAGGGTTATTTCATTCACTTTATTTTTTTTTCTTATGAGAGAAGAGTATCACAAAGTTTGAGATTATATTTTCTAATGATACATCTAAAATAAAGATTGCTCACTATCCATTTAATAATAATTTTGTATATTTTATTAATCAATAATTTTGATTCATACTTCGAACCAGAATTTGTGTCTAACTGAATACCAGACCAAGATGTATCGAAGTACTATCTATAAAAAACGGCAATTTTTTTTCTAAAAAGAGCTCTGGGTTTCTCTCAAAACCTGAATATAAAATGGGAAACGAAGTCCCATATTTTAATATTTGGAATATGTCTATGATAACTTTACCTGGAAATGTGCAAACCAGTTATTACCACTTGCACACTCCAGCCAAAAAATAAATTCCAATTATGTGCCTAGGAGATATTTTAAGCAAAGTGATTTCATGGTAAACCCTCTGGGATAACTTAGTTGTAAAATAAACCCATAAGTAACATGGGCAGACCTGCAATTTATAATTGTTTGATATAAGCCAGTTAATTGTCGAACATATGCCCAAAATGACTATTTGAGTCTTGAAATACTTTAGCTTAAGTAATTTGTTCTGATAGTAATCCAATAGTAGGACTATGTTGAGGCTACTCCAAATTCATGATAAATAAATTATGCTATTGGCTCAGAAAAAAAAAAAACTTATTGGGGGACTTACATTTAGTTATCCATAAGTAGTTTCAAATCATTAAGATACAAGTGAAATCAAAAAGTAGGTACAATTCCCAATGAGAAACAAACAGACAAACAAAAGCCATTTCTGATTATGGGAATAATAACGTATATATTAAAGGAATTATAGGACCTATTAATATGTGTTAGTAGGAACCCAGGGAATACACACGAGAGTGCATCTGGAGATTGTTGGACTGAGAGGTATAACACAGAGCTAGATAGGGAATAATTTATTGACATGTGAGCACTTACCCATTAGCTAGGAGTCCAATGTCCTGTGGTATGGCCAAGAATTCCAAAGTTGATTCTGATACACTATTGGGTTGGCTCTTTGAAGTTGGATTCAGTGTTGACTTATAGTTAGGAAGATGGAGCTATCTGAAGTGACCACGGAACTGAAAAGAAGTATGAAGATTCAGGACGGTGAGAATGTTAGAATGGATTCACATATGAGAATAGAGAACCTCATTACCACACATTCTATTATTGCAAATTGGCTAAACATATTTTAAAAGGTAAAATAAACCTAGTCTTTTTATTGTTTTTAAGACAAGGAGATGAGAGGAGGGTTGGAGGGAGAGAGAGAATCTTAAGCAGGTTCCACGCCCAGTGCAGAGCCCAATGGGGTGGGGATGGGGATGGGGAGCTTGATCTTTCATGACCTTGAGACCACAAATCAAGAGTGAGATCACCTGAACCACACAGGCTCCGTTAGGTTAGTCTTGATAAATATTTCATCTGTTTTCAGTTTCTTGAGTATTTTAGAAATATGTTTGACCCAACTCTTTTTTTTTTTTTATAGTAAAGACAATAAAAGAATCATGGCAGACATCCTCCTTGTTTTTGTTATTACGGAGAGAAACTTGTTGAGAATACATAAAAATGCATAAGAAAGTGACGTTCAAGAGCTAAGTAATGAAAGAAAGAGGTAGGAAAGATTTAAAAGCAAAAGTAAAATTTATGGAAAGCTTAGATTTTAGAAGGAAGGATCTGATGGGAAAGGAGGCTAGGAGTGACAGCGGTGCAAGGAAGTTGGATATCCTTTGTAGAACCCACTTAGTCCAAACTGAGGCCAAAATAGAGCAGGATATGTTGTATAGAGAAACTAAGAAGATATTTTTAACAAACCTCTTCAATAACAAAATAATCCTCAATAAATGAGTTGCAGCATTTGATGATACTTAAAGTGATATAAAGGAGTAATTCTTAAAAATCTGCAAAGTATACAGAAAGCATTTAAATTTCAATATGGAAATTCAGTTATACAAAATGCCAGAATCATAATACATTTCCATGGAAAATTCAGAGAATTACTGTATCTCTATTTCTGGAAAGGGGAATGGCAACCACTATTTCCGGTGTTTAAAATCATTCAGTCTCTCTCATTGCCCTCAAGATGAAATCTAAACTTACTAATAAATGTCATGAGCCCCTTAATAATCTGGTCCCTTCATTTCTCATTGTTTTTACAACTCTCCATCAAATCATTCTGTATTTCAGCCATGATGAGCTACTTTTAGTTCCTCAAATGAACCACAATCTCTTGCATTTTCACATTCTGTCTTTTCTGTCTGGAATATTTTTCTCATCATCTTTCCCCTTTGTGCAATTCTTCGTGTTTGTTCAGATCTCAGGAGAGTGATCCTACTTTCAGCCTTCCCTGATGCCTGCCTCCCCTTATTTAGAGGTCATTCTAAATCTTCTTCCAGAGATCCTCTACTTCCTACCTGGTAACACTCAGCATATCATACTTTAAGTGTATGCTTACTTGTCTGTATCCCCCACTGGACAGCAAACTCTGTAGGAACTGGACCCATGTTGAAACTCTCAATAGTTAATATGATCAGTATTGAATTATCGAGCACCTACTAATGTGACAAAGATTTTTCTAGAACCCGAAGATACAATAAGAACAAAGTCACAGCCTTTATTGTGCTTTTATTCTAAAAGAATAAATAAATAAGTGTATGCAAGAATTAATGAATGGACGTTTTGTAAGTATAAGATATATCGAAGACTAATCAACAAAAGCTTATTATTCAAGCACTTAAAATGTGTCCTATCATCTTCAAGGTGCTATGTATGGTAATGAGGATTTAAAAAAACAATCAAGGAGAATTTTCCAATTTGGTTGCACAAGAAAAAATTAAAATACAGGCAAATCACATGTTCTTCTAATTAAAAGTACAGCAAAATTTGTAAATGAAAGAAATCAGATTTTATTAATAGAGTTGGGGGCTGGACCTCCATGAAATTATTGAAACTTAAGTCAAATCATGGGGGGTAACTGGCTAGCATTTTGCTTCTCAGAGAGGAAGGGAGAAATGTTATCTTTACAAGTGCTGGAGCCAAGCCACAGAGAACTGAAACTGAGTATGACTTCAGGCAAGAAGAAATTGTTCCAGCCTGAAATCCCAGAAATAAAGGTGGGAAGGAAATTTGATCTCTGTGTGACCTTCTGCTTTGATTTATTTAATCACTTAGTAAACATTCAGTGAACATCTCCTCGGTACAGGCACAGTGCTAGGTACTGAAGGATGGAATACCAAGGTGAGCAAATGCAGTTGTGGGCCTAATTTCTGTGGGACTTCCTAACCCATGTAATTGGTGGAGAAAGGATTTCTATCATCATACCAGAAAGGAGTCTAATCATGAAGGGGGTATGCAGAATCCGGTCTTCTTGTTCATAGTCAAATATTTTTTCAGTAAACTTGGCAGCCTCTTTGTTTATATGCCATTTGAGATGCCTTCCATTTCCATGGTTCTAGCTTGACGTTTTGATTCCATAAAGGAATATATAGCACATTTGGTTTTACTTTGGGTGAGTGCAAAATTTCAATGATTTTAAGATGAGAACAAGAGAAAAATGTCTTTTAATCTGAGATCCATTTTGTTTGGAGAGTGAGTTCTATCTTTTTGATTGATCTTATTAAAGCACACTGAGATTGAGCATTGATATGCTCAAGGTCCAATTCAGTCCGAAGACCACGCCCCCTGCTCCCAGAAAAATGGATCTTTTCTTAAATAATGCTTTTCATAACCAAGAAGCTTGCAGAGTGCTGAAATAGACATTCTGTGGAAAGGCAGTTTGCAGAAGTCTAAATTAAGCCTATTTCATTACTAATTCAATGAATTCATAAAATATAGGAATAATTTTACCCTTGTTTTAATTCGAATCAGCAAATGTTTTCAGATGTGGTTGATTAATTAATTATCTGTCTTCAATCTCACCATTATCTGAAGGAAGGGAAGAGAATGATAAAGGTAAACCTATTCGCTGAGGGAGAATTCACAGCTTTTCCTGTCGGATTCGAGGTATTCAAAAGACCTGTCTGTATTCTTACAGATTTCCATCTTGCTTCAGGAAAAATCATTGTGTCACCAGGAAGTAGCTGTTAAATGCAAAATGCTAATGCTAAAAATGAAAAGACACACTGAGTTTTAAATATTGATTTCAGTAGTGGAAGAGAGACCGATAGCTTTATACCTTGTCTATAAGAGAAGCTAAATTTTAACCGAGTCTCTACATCTCCATGGTAAAACGGCACAAAATGTGCCATTTTAATGCCACAGAAACTAAATCTTAGAAATATATTTATGTCTAAGTCATCATTTTGCTAGATTAAAAAAATATTGGACAACTGGGTGTATGGAGAAGACTCTGGGTCACCTCCCCCAACCTCTTCCATGATCCCTCTACAGGCTACATAGTCACAGTTGAGGTGAGGAGAAGCAGTGCCCTGAATACAACTGATTAGGTGTATGATTTTCTTTTCACATGTTTCAGCAGGGAGTAATTGTGTTGCCAGTAAGAAGCAATGGTGCTTAAAATCAATTATGAGGACAAAAAGCTTTCCAGCTGGCTGAGATGTCCAGAAAGTTGTTCCATAGTGAACTTGGCTTGTGTCGAACATCCCCTTGCTTAGCCAGGAAGCAAGTTGAGGCTGTTAGTACTGGCGAAATGCGCTGCCTGAGGCTTCAAGGTCTCCTGTTGAAACAATCACTACCGATTACATATACATTCTGTGTATGCCTGTGTTTTGAGTGTGTGTTAGTGTGTGCACGTTTTGAAAGAGAGAGAGACCAAAGAAAGAAGACAGAGGAAGAAGAAAGGAAGAAATGCCACACAAAACGTCAGTTTTGCAGGAATGAGTGGCATATGCCAACTATATGGAACATGGAGTGGCGTAAAAATTCCAGAATGGTTCCCTTGCACTTTCTCTATTTCAATACAGAATCCCTGCCTTGGACCATCTCTTTCTTCTCATTCAGGGTCTGTTGGGCTGCTTTGCTACATTTCTCTCTCCTTCCTCCCACTGCCTGCCAATGGGTATCAAATTTTCTTAGACTCAGCCTCCTGTACAAGTTGCCAGTCTTTATAACACCTTGGTTGAAGACTCTCTTCTTAGTTCCAGTGGTGGAATTGGGAACTGGTTGTATTCTATCTAAGCACATGGCTCTTTGCTCAGAGAACACGATCCATGAACAAAGGAATAAAACAAATGGTAGCCTGACTGGTACTTACCACATTCTCTAGTCTCAGCAGGTAGGAAAGATGTGGATTCATAACCCAAGGAAGAGTACAGGTTGATAACCGGAGGAGGTGAGTAGACATTATCACAGTCCCTCTGTGTCTCTGAGAAGTCCTGCATCCATCTCCCCTAAAGAAGGAGAAACAAAAAGTCTTCCAGCAGGTACCAGCAGGTATAACAGCAAGAACAGAGACTCAAGTGTGTGTCCTGTCTCCTCAGCTGTCAAAGGCTCTTTCCTTTGCAGGACTACCTGGGCAGAGTCCAAATTTTTGCAAGAGCAGCCAGGCAACAGGGCAGTCTTCCAATTCTTTATAATTATATCTCAAAAAGTCAAATCTTCTTCATTTCTGACATTGCCTTAGTTTTGCATTATAAAGAAAATGGATGATTGTCCTTTAAGTTTTAGTTCTTTAAAAAAAAAAATAGGGTCACAGTCTTAAAACCAACGGAAGAAAGAATCTTAAGCACATCGTTACCTCTTGAAGTGCTCTTAGGAGGACTATCTTGGGGACCCCAAAACACTATGGTCATTCATTTCCCTCTGAACAGGGCTCCAGATCTTGAGAGTCGAAGAGAAGAGAGGGAAGACTCCTCAATATAGGCTCGTCACTGGTTGATCACATAAAAGAAACTGTGATCTTTGAGGCTACAGAGCTTAACCTGCAACCAGCATATCTCCTGTGTCCTGTTATGGAAAAGGAGTCTCTCACTACTCTGATTTGTTTTAGCTTAGTCGGTGTCAGGTCTCAGATATGGAGGGAGATGAAATACACCCTGCTATATCCACATTGTTATCTGATGCTCACAACGGCTAAGACGAAGTAGTTATTATCCTCATTTTCTGGATGAAGAAACTGAGATTTAGAGAGTTTAAGGGATTTGCCTGAAGTGATATAGCAAATAAGCGGCAGAACCATGATTAGAAGCCGGATCCTTTCCTTCCCAAGCCTATGTTCTTAGCCACTGAACTATAGTACCACTTAGATCCCAGAAAGATGATATTGTGTTCATTCATTCATTATTGCATTCATTCTGTGAACAACCTTTCTAAGTGCCTAATGTGTGTCAGTCAGTAGAATGATTTGGAGAATACAGTAGTCATTACCTTCATGCAGCTTTACAGCGTTTCAGGGCATAGGAAACTCCTCCAGAGTGAATGAAATCCAACAAAAAGACCTTCAAAACAGAACGGCTTGCCGTACTCATGTCCCATGGAAGACAGAGTCCTTGAACCTTTCAGGAGACTCCAGTCTCCTGCTCACTTAATCAATTTGTCCCAGATTAGACTAAAGATCATACACTACAAAAAAAAAATGAGTTTATATATAAGTTCACTCTCCCCCTAGATTTAGAGCTCACACACTGTTAAAAGCTGGTGTCTGTACCAGAGTCAGAACAAGGGCTCTTTGGGGAATTTAGGGCCATGCAGGTGGAGACTCTCACTGCTACTTCCCAGCCCTGTCACCTGGCATCTGAGTCCCATAAGCAACAAGTCCAGGAAAGATAAATTGAAGAGGGATGTTTCTGTTCTCCACGTCCAGGTGTGGAACAGCTGGTAAAGGCCAGGGGACCCCAAAGCTGTAAGCAATAAATTGTGCTGAAACTCTGGCCACTTCACATCGCTCCGGATTTCTCACATTAATAATCACTGCCCTGAGCAAAATGGAAGCTCAGGTGTGTTCTGTCCCTATGCCGTCCAACCCATACACATAGTCACCTGGTTCGGATTCACAGCAGGGCCTTGAAAAATGACAGGCAGAAAGCTGTGATTTATACAGGGAGCAGATAATTAAGGCAAAATGCCTGGAAGGGCAGCCTCGGTTAGAATGGTCTCAGAAACATGATTGGAAGCCCCCAAAGTCCAAAGAGCCCGTTTGAGAATGTCCTGAGCATGTATGTACGTGTCCACACACACACATACCCGTGCACGCACAGAGGAAAATGTTTGAGTGGGTTGAGCTATTCAGGTTACCAGCATTACCTTAGGATATTATGAAGGTAAAAGCTATGACATTGGGCTAAATGCTTCACATGAAAGTATTACAGGCAGAAAAAAAGAAGGGGAAGGAAAAATTGCAATTTATGGAATAAAACGATATGGCAATTTAACTGGACCAAAAATAATCAATAAAAATTAGCTGCACCAAAACATGTATATATTGGTTGATTTATGTCAAGTGTCTCCTCTGTGAAAAACTCACCACCTTTTGATCTTTTGAATCACATGCATCTGTACATATAAATATAGGCATATAGATGCAAATCTGCCATGTGTAGATTTTCACCTTTTTTTCTTGCTTTATGACTGAGAGCCTATGTGCTTAAGCTCCTCAAAAACATCATCTATGTTCAGCGCAGCATTATTTTCAATAGCCAGATGCAGAAACAACCTAAATAAAGAAAATCTGTCTCTCTCTCTCTGTCTCTCTCTCTCTCTCTCTCTCTCTCTCTCTCACACACACACACACACACTGGAATATTATTCAGCCTTAAAAAAATAAGAAAATCCTATCATTTGCACCAGTGTGGATGGAACTGGAGGGCATTATGCTAAGTGAAATAAGCCATATAGAGAAAGACAAATACTCTATGGCATCACTTTTATGTGTACTCTTTTTTAAGAAATCTAATTTCTAGAAATAGAGAATAAAATGGTGGTTGCCAGGGGTTTGGAGGAGGGGAAAATGAGGAGATGTAGATCAAAGGGTACAGACTTTCAGTTATAAGAATACGTTCTCAGGATTTAATATACAGAACAATAGTTAATTGCACTTGAAAATTGTGAGAGTAGATCTTAAGGGTTCTTCCTACACATAAGCAAAAAGAGTTAATTATGTCAGGTGATAGATGTGTTCACTTGATTTTGGTAACCATTCTATAATACATATGTATTTGTATATTAATTCATCATGTTGTGCACTTTAAATACATACAACTGTATTTTTCAATTCTTCCTCAATAAAGTTGGAAAGGAAAAACACAATATTCTGTGGCCATTTCCACTATTTCATGTTAACTTGTGAGCAGCTGACATGTAGTCAGAGGCCTCAAATGACAACGGAACTAAACAGATTTTCTAGGCTTCCCTCATTTTATTTTTCTGTTTTGTATATTTAGGAGAGAAGAAAAGCCAACGAGGCAATTGTTTCTTGCAAGTGAATTATAAATATAAGTTACACTAGATTTCAATAAACGACGTGTGCTCTGAATGTAGAAGTCATTGGTGAAAAATAGGTCACAGGAAATGAAGGTTTAACCATATTTCCATGGCCATGTAACTCTGATCAGTATATTTAAATTTTTCAAGCCTGTTCCTTAAGATTAGTGATAATACTACTAATAATAACTACTTGTTGAACAAACATTTCATTTAATTCTCAACACAACTCTATTGCCATTTTATCCAAGTGGCACTCGAGACCCAAAACATTTAATGTCCTCATGAATTCAAGTATCAGTCTGTAGTAAAACCATAGTTTGAGCTTGGATGATATGACTCTACACCTCATGCTCCTAGTTTCTATGCCACCCTGCCTCCAGGAAGTCAAAGAGTAAAGCCTCTAGGTAATTAGGAATACATGTGAATGTGTCAAAACTTTGCTTCCCAAACTGCTACCTCTGCCAGATGAAATAGTGCCCCTACTCTGAGGTCTGTCCTCCATGGCCTTGGAGGTTTGTGAATCTTATGGATATGAATTCAAATCCAGTTCTGTCTTACACAATGTGTGATCTGGAATGGATTGCTTAACCTCTCTGAGTAACTCTTACCTCATAGGACTTGAGGAATGAGCACACTGATTTATTTAGAATGTTCTCTTCATGACAGGCACTTAGTAGCTATTTAATAAATGTTGCTCTTGTCTGCTACCTGTGCCCTGAAGAGTACCCTATTTCTCAGAACTAGAACTCTTTTATTTTTCTCCATGCTTTCATGTGCCATTGTTTTACTCTCCTTTATAAGGATATTATGGTTATTTGGTGCTGTTCCATTTCCTCAAGTAACTTGTGAAGTATCTGATGTCAGGATTGACCTCTTATAACCAACCATCTTTGCTTACACTCTCCAGAATGGGAAATGGTGCATAATTTTGTCATTAAAATTCTGGCACAGAAATTCTGTAATGGCAGGAAGAGATAATGTGAACAATTCCTTGAATATTTTAAAAGTTCAATTAGTCAGGATTAGCAGATCCATATGAGAACTAAAACTGAATAAAAAGGAGTTGAAAATTGGTGAAACATATATAGGATTAGAAATGTTTCCTAGTTATTTTTTACTCTAATCAGAAATATTGTGGATCAGTTGGTGATGGTATTTTGAAATAACACCATCTGAAATAATGGTCACTTGCTGAAATAAATGAACTACTTAGGTCACTGGGTCATCATGATGACCTGTACACATTGCAAAGCTATCCAATTGACTTCATAACTGACACTAATACTGAACTATGTTGTGGCTCGAAGCATTGCAAAGGCCACCAGCTTGCATCACCCAAAGGTGCTTTAGCATGGACTAAAATAAAAACATGTGGAATAAATTTTCATGGACAAATTTTTCATGATGATTTTGGGAATGTGGTGAATTGTATTCTATCATTAAAAAAAAAAACAAGAAATCACCCTATGATTATACATTAAAATAAGTCTGGGGATTCTCAGTTTTTGAAATAATTTCAGATCATACACATTTTAAAAAGGAAGCTACTTCTGAATTCTAAAGAATGAGAAATGTGTTAGAAATTATAAAATAGGGCTATACTGTAATACAAATACTATTTTATAGAACATGGTTGGAGTAAAGGAATTCAATTTCCTTTCAATTTTAGCAAAGAAAGCAAAACAACAAACCAAAGGCTCCTGGGGCCTCAGTCTGTTAAGCGTCAGCCTTCCACTCAGGTTATTATCCCAGGGCCTGGGATAGGGCCCCACGTCAGGCTCCTTGCTCAGTGGGGAGTCTGCTTCTTCCTCTCCTTCTGCCTGCCACTCCCCCTGCTCTCTCTCCTTCTCTCTCTCTGTCAGATAAATACATAAAATCTTACAAAAAAAACACACACACACAAGTGGGAAGCTGACAAAGAAATCGAAAAGCCTATCCTAAAGCTTATCCTAATAACTTGATGAGGAAAACATCTACACATCAAGGGCTATCTTGGAGGAATGGCAGTAAGAATAGAATAACTGCTTTACCTATTAGAAATTGGAATGCTTAAAAAATCCAGGTAACTTGACTAAACACACTAAGTGATTTGTAATAGAGTCATTCATTCATTCATTTATCCATTTATGCACACATCTGGGTTAACACTTACTGAGCATGTGTTCACTCTGTGCTAGGTGGTAAGATGAAATGCTTCCAATCAGGCCACTGCCCTAAAGGTAGATTGCAATTTTGTGGGGACCTATAACCAACTAATTGTGGCATATAACCAACTGATTATGATACACAGTTACTACTATCACTTTAATCAGGAGGTGGATAATCCTACCTGAGGGAATCAGGAAAACTTCTCAAAGAATTGACATCTTAGTTAGGCTCTGCAGATAGAGGAGTGGTAAGAGTAGAAGTAAGAGGCAGAGGGTTCACTAGGTGGGTTAGGTTAGAAGAAAGTCTACATCAGGCAAAATATAAAATAACATAAACAATTCCTTGAATATTTTATTCAAGGACAATAATAGTCTGGCTATATTATAAAGCTGAGGAAGAGGAACAATGAAAGAGAAGGTTAGAAGACTCGTTTGAGAATAATCTTTAAGAGTCATGGTGCTAGGCTAAAAAGGTTGTTGGGCTTCCTCGTATAAGCAAAAAAGCTGATGTTTTTTGAGAGAGAGAGAGAAAGAGAGAGAATGCCATAAGTAGATATTTGTTTTAAAATGACTCTGGCTGGAGTGTGGAGACTGAATTGAAGTTAAAAAGACAAAGGAAAGAGAAAATTATTAAACCTAGTAATAGGATAAAAGGAGAGATATCAGATAATTTATGAACCTAATCTGTATGCAGTGGGATAATTATGGCTTCAAACTCCTCCTTGACCGCTTGAGTGGTTCCAATGATCCAGATATCATATGAAAGCTTAAAATTATTTGATCAAAAGTTTAAAATTAATTAATAAAAGCCAATTAATTAAAGCTAATAAAAAAAGAAGACAAAATCTTTAGTTAAAAATACATTTAACTTGAATGTGTTAAGTTATAATTCACCACCAAAGATATTCACAGGAGAAAAGATAAAGTGGTAGATAATAACAAAATGCTTCACTTTGGCAACAACGACAAAAAACTTGCTCAAAGTAATGTATTATCATTGACCCTGCTGACTTAAGTTATTTTAAAAACATAATCTTCTTTTTCATTTGGAACATATTACTTTGCACAAACTCAGATTAGAAAAATATTTGCGTGCAAAAAAAGTTATTGTATATAAAGAGAATAAGTTCAAAGAAAGAAATGATATTGTAAAATTACTTTTTTGGGGGGGAGTGCATTAGTGGGAAATGAGTCTGTGTGTTACACTGACCTAGGAAAAATACTATGTGTAAATATTAGAAATGGGGTAGTATCTGATTCAGGAGAATCAATTAATAAGCTAAAGTAGGTCGATCAAAACGTCTTGACTAAGAATTTGGAATTGGTGTATGGAGACACTAGTCAGTTGATCAGAAGTGTTAAAGTTAGGAGGACAAGCAAAGGGACAGGGTCATTCTTTGTGTTCTGAGCACAGGGCAAAGGAGAGAAAGTCAGTCTAGAGAGTGAGAGAGAGAGAAAGTAAAAGAAGACATTCAGAAAAAACAACAACAACAACAAAAAAAAAACAAGACATCACAGACACTGAAAGAGAGAAAACACAGTAAGAGTAACTCGCCTCGTTGCTGATTATTTTCTACATACTGAGTCAAAAGTCTGCCCTCTGTATTCTATATAATTCCGTTGCATCTTTACAATATACTTTCAATTTTTTGTTGTTTTTGTTTAACATTGTTTCAGTGGATTTATCTTTGAAATCAAGGAATCCCTAAATAAGACATACAAGATTTCTGTATCAAAACAACAAAACTGGGCATGAAATGAGTCTCTCTGAGCAAGAAACTATTTTAAGATGAAACGTATCAACATATTAAAATTGTGTGACCTCATCCTCCTAGCGTTAGTCCTAGAATTTATTAATTTTAATGTAATTTCTCAATTTATTTACTACAGGAAAGGGTGTCTCAATTTTTAAAAGGATGCTTAATGCTTTTATATTATTTAATAGAGCTCTGGAGGAGTTTTCTGCAAGTCCTCTAGCGCCTTGGCCCAGTTTTAAAACATGCTCTGCTCTAAGTGAGAAATGTCATTGTGTGGGGACCTAAACAGGGCTTGTTTTTCTAGAGCAGAAAGGACACCTGACTGAAGTATACCCTCCTTCCCTTGCTTCAGGATGCAATCTCTGTAGATCTATGCCCAGATTTTTAGGGGATAGTATCTTTTAGGATAGGAACAAAGATGGAAAGTAGACATCCAGATGGACCATTTTCCTGCTGCCAAGTGAGAAATAAAGTTAGCATGCACTGAAAGTGCAGGGATCACTAGAAAAAAAAAACCCATCTTCCTCAATTTCTATCACCTTTAATAGCCTGCTTCACACAGACTAGGATTTTTGTATGCATGGGTGGATGATTGGATGATGGCTGAAAGGATAGACAGATGACTGAATGAAGCCTTAAGCTCAGGAAAAGCAGGTGCTAGACCTTTTACCTGTAGTTATATGCTTACTGTAGTTTATTAAATAAGTGGAGGGCTTAACAACTACTCACAAAAGCTTTAAAATCTCCCTCCAACCCACTCTACAATATAAAGCTGCAGCCAGTGACTTGTCACATAGCAGTGAGCCTCTGACAGAATTGCCTTCAACCGTTCTGAATACAAAGCAAAACATCTCCTGCATGTAATTGCAGGGAAGAGACAGGGGAGCCAGAAATAAACCAAATATAGACGATGAAGAACTGTCTTCTTCAATCAGTCCTAACAGAGATCTGTATTTATTGCTTGTTATAAAAACTTTATTACCTTTTTTTATAACTCTAGCTGTCCAGTGTTTGATTTAACCAGAAAAGATGCTGGTAATTTGCTCTTCGGTACATACATATTTTTGAGATCTAGAAGTTATGGTCATGGCTTTGTTGTTCTTCTTTTCCTTACATGAATCAGTACTTCAGAATGAAGAGTGCAGGTCAGACACAAGATATTGAGAAAAGGCCTCTGTCGGGCGAGAATATGTACCGTTCGATTAATTTTAATAGCTTGCCCTGGGAAACTTATCCATGTTGAGTATGAAGTATATTGCAACTTTCTAGATGCAAAATTACCATAAGCTACAGAAGTCATAAGGAATACGCTACCTATTTAAATAAATATTTGAGTCTCATACAGATGTTGATTTTGCTGAATGATTGGAGGAATTTGTATTAGTGAGTCTCAAGGAGACATCCATACAAGAAAAATTCCATTTATCCTGCCTTCTAATTCATCTATTCACATCATGTATCTTCCTGAGGTCCAAATCCTCTGGAGATTTCACTTTGGCTTTGATTTAGTAATGATATTAAGGCATATGTTTTATTAGGTGCTACTGTGTATTTGTATCCCCAAATGATGGCTCGATTTAGTATTGCTCTAAAGAAACATTAATTATTTATAATTATGGGATTTGATCCCATCTGAAGAAACAATTAGGACATTTAAATGTAATAGAAAAATAAGCAATACGTAGTGAGCTGTACTGTGGGCTTCTCTCCCCAATTTTATCTAAAACTGAGAAGGTTCACAAAAACTTTCCTGTCCTAAAAAAAAAAAATGTCCATTATTCCAAATGTGATTAAATTAGCTCTGTGCTCAGTGAGTGTGCTGCTGCTCAGGAAACCCTTTGGGGTCTGGTGAGGAGACTAATGGGAAACTATAAAGCTCTTGGAATAAACAGGAGTGTAAATCATTCATGGGTTTAGTCAGCTCTAACCTCAAGAATGTACAGGCTTGGGAAAGGATTATCCAAACAATATTTCTTTTCCAGGCTGCTCTTTAGAGAAAACAGCTGGTTTGGATTAAAAGAAACATTTCAAATATTACTAAATAGAAATGTTTTGAGCACCTTACCAGATTCAGGTAAGAGAGAGGAAAAAAAGAAGGCTTTCACTGTGTCCCTTTACTTCTTCCCCTTTTACTTTCTTAGAGGAAAGAGGATAGGAAAAATATTACTTAGGTCGAGTTAGCTATTGAATTACAGGTTTTTAGTCCAATAATATATGACAGATTTACAAGACTCTACTGAATGATAAAGCTGCACTTTCTCTTATCCGACCATTTTGAAATCATGATATGTATAGAAAAGGCATACAAAACAAGTAATTTGATAAGATTATGCCAAAATACCTATTTTGTACCTAGGTAGTTCTCATTTATTTATTACATATTGAATCCATCTGGGAAAGTGTTGCACCAAATAACAGGCTTTTCCTAAGCCCCAGTTTGGCACCCTTTATGCAGCAAATGACTAGACCTGCCATCCTGCAAACAGAACTAGTAGTTTAAACTATGTTTGCATAAGTTTAAAACCCAGGCAAGAGTGGAGAAGGTGAAAGGTGGTCAGGCAAAAACATCTGCTCTAACAGCCTGGAAGAATTTATAACAACCGACAAGATTCAATCCCTCTACACCTTCAGATGCCTTGAGGCAATACCATAGTCAGAGCTCATTGTGTTTGGAATGTAAGGAGATTATTTTTAGATGGCTTTTCAGAGCAAAGGTAATACCATATTCTTGTATTCCTGAAACTGAGAAGTAATGGAATTTCAGAATCTGGACACTGTACATAGCTCTGGTATCTTTTTCAGCCTGACTTCTCAGGCATTCAGAGTCACATCGTTAATAGCACTTCCTCTATTCTGGTTTCAATTAGCGCGAGTTACTGGGACTGATGTTCCTGGAAAGAGACACCTTGTTAAATTCAATGTAGCTGCAGCTGTAGCTCTTTGTAAAACTGCAGATAGGTCTGCTAAGGTTGTATGGTGATAATCTGAGATATTTTGAAAAAAAGTTTAGCATCCTACTATGTCTGCAACTGTTTAATCAGTTTAATAGGGGTTCCAGTGAATAAATCTTAAAAGGTCCAAGCCATTTCCTATCTCCGTGGCAGCCAAGGACACATCCCAGTTCCATCACTCTGCAACCAACAAAAAGAGCTTTGGGATTTGAAAGTTAAGCCCTGGTTTTACAATGCACTGGTGTTTTGTATACCTATGAATAACAAAGCTGTGTGATTTAATACACAATGATATAATATTTAATTTTATGAACACTGTTGACATTTTGCTTCCAAAAATAACATGACAGGTGGGCCCTTGCTTGAGACCTAAGGGAGCTGAGAGCTGTATAGAGATAATTGTCCTGCTCTGAATTAGTAGATATTGTTCAGACATTTTCTGTCTTCCTTATTTCTAACAACCCAACAGCATGGACTAAATCTATCTGTCAAATTGTTCACCAGAAAAACAAACAAACAGAAAACACCAGAAAAGAGAAGAAAATGAACAATGTGTATGCATCTCTGCTAAAAAAAAAAAAAAAAAAAAAAAAAAAAAAAAAAAAAAAAAAAAAACTCCCAAGTAAATCTCATATCTACCTAGGAGATGGATGCTGTCACTGAAGAGGCAAATATCAAGCTCCAGTAAAGGTTGAGCTGTTGACCTATAGTCACCAGTTAGTAATTATTAAGGCAGTGCTTCTTAACTGGTGCACATCAAAATTATTCATTGGAGTTTTAAAACCTTATCTCCTTTAGCCCCACCGAGGTTGTGGCCCAGGTGTCTAACTGTTATTACATACCCACAGGTTATCGTTATGTGCTCCACTATTCATTTGTTCATCCTCAAGTTCCATGTATAGCAGTTGTAATTTTTAGCAATGCACTCTCCTTAATGTCTTGCCATTATACTTAAATTAGTTCAAATCCTCTTTTATGGTAAATGCCATCTAAGCCTCACCCAGACGGGGATGAGCCAGCAAAAAAAATGTGTGAAGTGAAAGCTCAGAGTCAGGAAAATCTATCATGGTAAATGCCAACCAAAGGCTCACTGTCAGGGCACAGAACTTAACGGGGAGACTATGTTAGCTAAATCAGCACCAAGGACAGCACCACGAGACTTCGGGAGCCTCGGCTTCCAAGGGGCAACTTTGGTTTTTCATACGAATCCATTCAAAATTACTAATTCCAAAGCAAGCAAACAAACAAATAAATAAACAAAACCAAAAGTACTGATCCAGGCTTGACTCTGGCACAATTCCGCAGGCCTAGGATGGTTCTAACACCAAAGTTTTTATTGCATATGGAGCTTTTTAAACCAATTCACATGTCCTGCAGTTCAGAAGCTCTAGGGTAGATATAGAACAAATGTACATTCTCTAAATTTTATAGATGCATCAATTTTGCATGGCTAAGAAGCATTTAATGCTGTGATTAATCAAAATCACCCGGATAACTTGTTAAACTTAGGTTTCTGGGTCCTACCCCTAGAGTCTTGCTTCAGAGACTCTGGGGTGACCTGAGTATATGCATTTCTAATAAGTTCCCAGGTGATTCTGACGCTACCGGTTTGAGAAGCACATTGAGAATCGCTGATTTAAATTATGATACGTTATTGGAAGCCTAGCTCTAATTAAATAATCTCCCTCATTTACTAAGGAAATCTTTGTTAGGGGTCTAAGGATAAAGTCGTATTATTTGAATAACTTTGTAATGTACCTGGAAGAATTCTGGGGTCTTTAGAGGCCTCACATCCTTATCTTTTGGTCACTCAGCCTTTTTTTTTTTTTTTTTTTTTTTGGTCACTCAGCCTTATGATCATGATCATGCTAGTTTCCAGGAATTTAACAGATATTCTTGCAGTGGAATTCAGATCATCAATGAAGTTTGTCATATGGGGACTTTCCTTTATTATCCTGATAAAAAGATATGAGTAGAATCTTACCTAGTCTAACTGCCTTTTTACTTCTTTTTCATTCTGTTTGCCAACCATTTCTTCTAGAATGATTCCATTGTTATGGACTGAATTGTGCTCCTCCAAAAAGATATGTTAAAGTCTTAACTCCCAGTAAGCAGACTGTGACTATATTTGGAAATAGGCTCTTTACAGAAATAAGTTAAAATGAGTTCATTATGATGGGTCCTCATCTGTATAAATAGAGGAAAATTGGACACAGAGATGGACACACACAGAGAGATGATGTGAAGAAACAAAAGATGCACAAAACAAAATAAAAAGATAATAAATTAAAAATTTAAAGAAATTTAAAAATATTTAAAAACTGCTTTTTCAGTATCCAAAAAGACAAAAACAAATACCCGCAAAAAAAAAAAAAATCAAAACAAACAAAAAATCCAAAGTAAGCTAGATCCTGTTTCCCCTGGAGTTGAAGCATGTTTCTCCTTCCCCCACTCCCAGAGGAGAAGACAACCATGTGACTAGAGTGATATATGTACAAGCCAAGGAATGTCAAGAATTGCCAACAAATACCAGGATGGAGGAATCAAGGAGGTGTTCTCCCCTAGAGATATCAGAAAGAATATGGCTCTGTGGACACCTTGATCTCAGGCTTTCAATCTCCGGAACTGTGAGACAATAAATTTCTGTTGTTTTAAGGCACTCAGTTTTGGTACTTTAGGAATGGTAGCCTTAGAAAACCAATACACTTATTATAAGCTAAGTCAGTGAGGATATAAATATTTTATGTAGTGCTTTACAGTTTACAATGTACTCATATTATCATATTCAATATAAGTAGCTAAGTGAGGGAAATTTTGGTAATATGTATATCTTACAGACGAGGAACAGATACTCAGAAAAGTTGAATGAGTAGATGTACATCATTTTAAAAAAATAGTTAAGTGACAGGAACAAGATGCAGAAACCTGTGCTCCGTATCTTTCACTGCCTTTTACATTTGCAGTTATTTTTCAATCAGAAGGAGAAAACAGTTGCTTTTGTGGTGCAAATGACTTCATAAAATACAAATTTCAAGTTCTCTAGTTTTGATTTAAAGCTATCAACAACAAAAGTCAACAGTGAGGGTGCCTGGATGGCTCAGTTGGTTAAGCATCTGCCTTCAGCTCAGATCATGATCCCAGGGTCCTGGGATCGAGTCCTGCATTGGGTTCCTTGCTCAGTGGGGAGTATACTTCTCTCTCTGCCACTTCCTCTGCTCTCTCTCTCTCTCCTCTCTCACATGCACACACACTCTGTCTCTCAAATAAATATTTTTTTAAAGTCATTGTTGAAAGTGATGTGGGTTTGCAGACAGACAAACGTGGGTTCAAATCTCATCTTTGCTATGAATTATGTATGTGGCTATAAACAGGTAACCTATCTGAATCATAGTCTCCCCACTGTCAAAAGCCAAAACATTAATAATTATCACATAGGGCTGTTTGGAGATGTAAATGAGATAGTGTATATAAAGCTCAGAGCAGAGGCCTTGCAGATGGTGGATACTTAAATAGATATTAGTTTCCTCATACTTCATCTTTCCTTAGATCAGTTGAATACCAGGAAAATTAAAATTCTTGGGTATTTTTTTAGCACATACTTAGGAAACAATGATTTATCTTTATATATACACAAGTCACCATTGAGTATTGAACCATTGATATTGATTAAAATCTTAGAGTTGACACAAGGGAAATCCGGGACCACTTCAGCTTTACATCCTAAAGTGGATAGGGGAGACAAGGTCAAGCTAGAAAAACTTACTTTTTGATTGTGAGACATTTAGCATTTGGTTGTTATTTGGCTGAGAATACATATTCCTCTACCTAATTTGGAAAAAATGAAGGAAGTAGGCTAGATGTCAAGATGTTGATCGCATTGATTATTCCTCAGTCCTTGTCCTGCAGATAAATCACTGGGAGTGATAGTTCCACGGTGCTGCCCCACAGTACAGCCTTAAGAAAAACCTAAGATCAGGGAGACTATCATTAACTGGTTTCCAGAGCCAGAACGTCATTTGTGACACCATCCACAGTGGATCCTAATGTCACAAACCCAAAAGTCCTGTGCTTAATTCTGTAAACCTCTACTACGCATCATAACGAAACCCTGACCTTTAATATTTAAATAATATATTTCTTTAATATTTAAAGAATATATTTGTTTGCAAAATTAGGCTTTTTCATGGCAGATAATGGACATTAAACATATCAACAAGCTGAGTTAAGACACTACATTTTTAAAATATATTATTGTGTGTGAATAGGACACTCCTCAAACTTTTTTTCAGCAGACATGTCCAGAACATTAGTAATTAGAAAATATTCTACCTGAAATCAGATGCTGACAGATTAATGCAGAATAAAGCATTAAGGATTTTAAAATATCCTGAATGTCCACTCATAGATGAATGGATAAAGAAGATATATATCGTGATACATACATCCACACACGATGGAATATTACTTAGCCATTAAAAGGAATAAAATCTCACCATTTGCTACAACATGGACCTAAAGGCTATTAAGCTAGGTGAAATAAGTCAGACAGAGAAATAAAAATACTATATGATTTCACTTTTATGTGAATTCAAAGAAAAACAAATGAACAAATAAAACAAAACAGACTCATAGATACAGAGAACAAACAAATCGTTGCCAGAGGGGAGAGGGATTGTGGAATGGATGAAATAGATGGAGGAAATTAAGAGGTACAATCTTCCAGTTATAAAATAAATAAGACATGAGGATGTAATGTACACCATAGGCAATATAGTCAATAACATTGCAACAACCTTCTATGGTGACAGATGGTAACTAGATTTATTGCGGGGACCTTCTCATAATGTATATCATTATTGAATCACTATGTTGTACACCTAAGACTAATGCAATATTGTATGCCAATTATTTTGCAATAAAAAATAACAAAATGGTAATAATAAAATAAAATTCAAAGAATTCAGAGGATGGTGCTGTGTAGATGAAATGATATCCCTTAAGCATAGTGACTGGGTTTGTCAGAAGGCAAGATTGGCTCTGGGAGACTAAATTTTAAAAACATCAAGTTAAATAGGCTTGACTTTGATATGCTGCTTTTGAACAATTGACGATGCAAACTCCAGGCAAAGAAAACAGATTTTTGTTGCTGTGCCTAGCAAAAACAATGTGAGATTCATAGTACATAATGGTCCATAACATTTATTTCATTATTTCTGAAGTATTTGGATTATTTTTTAAGATAGAATTTAGGATGTGTCATCTCTTTCCGGAATCATCTTCTCTTTTCGTTTCAGCTCCTTTTTCTCTACAAATTATGTCATCTTTAAAATATATTTATTGGTCACATTCAGTATTCACTCAAATAACTGCTTATTGAAAATAATTGCTCAAGCAATAATCATTGCTTAGTGCAAAAATATAAGCAGACATAAAGAAGAAAATAAAATGCAGCCATAATCCCTAGCAGGAATGATTAACAGGCATTTGAAGTCTTTCCCAATGTCTGTCTACACATATTTTTTTCCTAACAAATCATGGATAATAATGAATGTAGCTTTTCATCGTTCTTTTCTCATATAGTATTACTACATACTATTGTTTTCTTCAAAAAATATACTTCAAATGGCTCTGAAGTAGTCTATATAAGAGTCATATTAAGGCTTTTTAAAAACAATTACACCAGGGTAGGCAGTCGAATTGTTTAATTCTGCATTATTTTAAGTAGTGCTCTGTTGCAGCATCCTTGTACATGAACCTTTTTAGAATCTTTGTGAAGCTTTTGAATAAGTACACTTTTAACCAGCAGGAGGATATGAATATGCTTATTATTAAACTCACACACAGAGATACATATACATAGAGCATAAAAGGACAACACATATTGTGTCCCATAACTTTTTATATGAACCTCTTTGATAATCCAACATTTTTTCATTTAGAAAGTTATGAAATTTTACAGTTGGGAGAAACAAATCCTCCTTTTACCTATGAAATATTGAGCACCAGAAGTGTCAAGAAATTTGCCCGAGGTCATGCCACTAGCAAAAGCCAGGGTCAAGGCATGTGACATCCAGTTCAGTACCCATTCTACTTCCCTTCAAAACTCTCAAGTCCTTTGGGAACACCTGGGTGGCTCAGTGGTTGAGCATCTGCCTTCAGCTCAGGGCCGTGATCCTGGGGTCCTGGGTTGGAGTCCTACATCAGAGTCCCCGCAGGGAGCCTGCTTCTCCCTCTGCCTGTGTCTCTGCCTCTCTCTGTGTCTCCCATGAATAAATAAAAAATCTTAAAAAAAAATAAAACACTCAAGTCCTTCAAAGATTCCTGTAATTATCATTCTCTTAAATTTTCTCGTAATGAAAATTTCTAAGCCAAAATTAAAATTTTAGCTACACAGGACATTATTTTTGCTCAGATGACACAGATAACTAACATTATTAGATTAAATGAAAGAGGTACTGTTGATTTCCTTATACAAAGTACTTGACTCAAGCAGCAAACTTAGTTTTAGGAAAGGAACGTAATTCCCAAGCATTCAAAGAAGGTGAAGCAGTCGAGAGAATGCACCACTCAGATCTGCTGCAGGATGTAATTTCCTGATAGCCCCAGCTGCGGCATGCTAAATCCACCACTGTGTCTGTACCAAGCCCGTGCTTCTCAGGAGCTGCTCCTAACAAAAATTGCATGTGGCAGAGAATCTAAGATTCCTTCAAGATGGGATACTCTTTTAACTGGTGACATTGGCTGAGGACACCCTATTTTCCTGGCTGATCCCTTCTTAAACTGTACTTCCGTCCAAGACACTTTCTTTTCCAATCCTCCTTCCTGCAGTACTTCTTTTGCAGACATCAATTTCATATCATGGCCTGAAGACTTTCTCTATGTTTTCCTATTCCTTCTCCCTCTGTCATGCTCAGGTGTTCTTTTTTCATGTCTAGTCCCATCTCAGGGTAGGCTTCTCAGTGGACCTGATCTAACAGGACCAGGTCCTGTTAGTGGACCAGAAGACAAAGACTGTAAAGAGCTACTGGACCTATCTATAAAGTGGATGTTTCCTTGCATAGAAATAAATCAACGTTATTTAATTTTTAAAAAGTTCCCCAGCTGATGGAAACCCCTAATTGATAACTCCTGAACTGGATTTGGTGCTCAGAAATGTTTTTACAAAATCTAAGCTAGCTAGATATCTTTATTTTTTCTTCCCACTAATTAAGAGTCTAATATTCACTTGGATATATATATTCCTTCTCTCAAAAGGGGCAAATAGTAGAATATGTGCTACTTTGCCCATACATTTACTTATTTTAAAATACTTCAAAATGCAAAGCATATATGTACCCTTAACTGTAATGTATACCCTAGGAGCAGATAGTTATAACTCATCAGAAATCCAGAGGTGGCAACAGGAAATGCTTTTATCTAAATCTGCAGAAGAAGCTTTGTTAATTAGTATAAGGGGTATTAGACTTAATTTTTCATTGATGAAATAAGTGTTCCTTTTTAAAGACATAGGGCTGACCAGATTTTAAAAACACCATTGTCCTTGAATAGATCTTCAAGGTAGAGCATCAGATCTACAACTTGACTAGGATGTACACACATACATACAAGGGAAGCCTCCAAAGCCTAACTGAACAGAAGACTGGTTGACCAGACATCAGTACATTAACAGCCTTGGAACAGATCTTCTTTTTAAGGTACTTTGTCTGAGTGCCTGAAGAGAGAGGACAAGTGGAGACTTAACCAAACCTACAAGATCAAGTTAAATGTACGTGTATGTGTGTGTGTGCATGTGAATGTGTGTATGCATATACACACACATGCAAACATGCCTACCTACTAATAAATAGTTTTACTTGTGGCAGAATTTAGATTGAGACTTAATGATGAGTTTTAGCAAATATAGTATAGCACCTACTTAGCTCTAAGAGGAGTTTATTAGACCTAACAATTGCTGAATGACAAAATTTGTTTAGGTCAGTTGACAAAAATGAGGGTTACGTTTTATGCCAGATATCTGAAATCTCATGGTATCTGTGAGTTATGAGAAGGGTGGATGGGGAATTCGTGAACTTCTTTAATCCATTACCTGTCTCAAGTTCTCTGTTTACGTTGCCTTGAGATTTGTACTCAGGGACTCATAGTTTTGTGAGATGCAGCAGCTGCAACTGGTCCATTAAATCAAAGGAGCAGGATTGTTCTTACTGAACTTCCACAGCATGAAAAGGAAAAAAAAACAAGGGTTTTGTTTATTTGTTTGTTTTTCAGCTTTCTCAATATCTGCTATAGTAATCTCTCAATGATATATGCCATACTGTTTGTTTTTCTTTTTTTCCATTAGGGTTCTTTTTTTTCCCCCATACCCATGGTAATCTTAAACCCAACTTACTTTCTCACTCTTCAGAAGACCTATTTCCATAGCAGAAAAATATTGGTTAATTCCATTTACAGAAGTGCCTTGTTGAAGAAAAGCAGAAAAGAGCAAAACAATGAAAAAAACCTAACTTTTGGCCAGGATATCTCCTCACCACTGAATAGTTCAGTAGTATTGCAGGAAATGTAACAAACTTGAATCACACAAGACTATATCTCAGGATGGCAAAATTATCTCAAGACTACTTCAATAAAAGTCTTATAAAAACAAATGCCAAAGGTCTGTGCTAGTTGATACTAATGATAAACTGAGGTACTTAAGCTAGGATTGAAGAGAGGAAAAATTACATAATAGAAGAGTAATATAAACTCTGCTTTATATAGATATATATATCTACAGCAAAAATTATATCATTATACCAAGACTATAATGCATGTAGTTGTGCCACATATGACAACTACTTGAAAGATGGGACATAGAGAATAGACATAAGTGATTATACATTTTAAATATTTTACTTGAGAATTAAAATCTAACCTCTAAGTAAACTGAGGAAAGGTAAGAGGTAATCCTTAGCACAGCCAATAAAAAATAAGGCGAAGAGTTTAACTAGAAAATCCGTAATTAAGTTAAAGTGGAATTCTAAACAAATTTATTTAATCTAAAAGAAGAAAGGACTAGAGCAAAGAAATAAAAAAAAAACAAAAGAGACATAAAATACAGAACAGCCAGTAGTATGGTAGGTCAAAATACAACCACATCATAAATTATTTTAAATATTAGTGGACTAAACAGACCAACTGAAAAGCAGATGTAAGAATGGATAAAAAAGCTAAACCCAACTGAATGCTTTCTAAAAGAAACCCACTTCAAATATAGAGAAACAAACAAGTTGAATAAATAAATGGACAAAAACATGCTGTATAATAGTAAACCTAAGAAAACAAAGAACATTTATAATGGTAAAAGGATTGGGACGCCTGGGTGGCTCAACGGCTGAGCATATGCCTTCGGCTCAGGGTGTGATCCCAGATCGTGGATAGAGTCCCATGTCGGGCTCCCTGTGAGGAGCCTGCTTCTCTCTCTGCCTGGGTCTCTGCCTCTCTCTCTGCATCTCTCATGAATAAATAAATAAAATCTTTAAAAAAATGGTAAAAGGATCACACATCCTTTGTAGAAGAGATAATAGTTATAAAGTACACGTACTTTATAATAAAGTTTCAAAGCACATGATGAAAAAGTTGACAGAATTTAAGGCAGAGATAGAATATTTTATAAACATAGTGGAAGATTTAGCAATTGATGGAACAACTATACACATACACAAAATGATAAAGACATGAAAGATGTTTACAACACTATCAACCACATTGAGCTAAGTGTTATGTGTAGAACTGTACACCCAACCATAAAACTAAAATTCATCAAGCAGAAGATATGTTGAACGATAAAACAAAAGTCTCAATAATTTTGAAAGTATTGACATAGTGCATAATTTGTCCTCTAATCAAAATTGAATTAAATAAATCAATAAAAAACTCTTGTAACCCTCACTTCTTGAGAAATTAAAAACTCATTTTAACATAATCCAGAAGCAAAATAATAAATGCAAATAAAAGTAGAAATTATTTTGGTTTGAATGCATGGAAATTCTATATATGAAATTCGAAGGATGCAGCTAAGTCAGAGCTTAGAGAGAAATTTGTAGCTAAATACGTCTACCAGATAAGAAGAAGGTTTTGTATTCTGCAGTGTTCTATTTGCTGTAAATCCCATCAGTTGTAAATTTTCTTTATATTCATTTCTCTAATTTTCATTTGGGCCTTTTTTTGGTCTCTTCTACTTCCCTCATTATGTTCATGTTTTACCTTAACTCTTTTCTTATATTTATAGTAATTGTTCTGAAGTCTTTGCTAATTCTATTACCTCTGTCATTTCTGTTGTTGTTGTAGCTTTCTCTGCAGGCTTTTTATTAATTATTTGGTAAAAATTAATACTGCCATCCCATCTTGTTTGATATATTCACAGTATGTAATTCTTTTTATCATTTTTCTTCAATTTGTGTATGTTTTATGCATAAAGGAGTTTCTCATAGGGGCATATTTTGAAATTCAAAACAACATTTGAAAAATAAGAAAAGATCTTTTATATTTATTTATTTCCCATTTATTAACTCTCTTTTATTCTTGTGTGTAACTCTAATTTTCTCCCTAGTGTCATTTTTCTTCTGCTGGTAAAACTCCCTTTAGTGGTTCTCTTACTTTAGATGTACTGGCAGTGAACTCTCTCAGATTCTGTTTGTCTTATGATGTATTTTAATTTTGAAAAAATATTTTCAAGGTATAATAAATTTAAGTTGGCAGGGCTGTTTTTAGCTCTGTTTTCATGTTTGTAGTGTCTCTTCTAGCAGCTTTAAACCTTTTTATCTTTATCACAAAATTTCATTGTGCTAGGACTTGGGTGTGATTTTTTCATGTTTCTCCTGTTGCAGTTTGCTGAGTTTCTGGGATTTGTGAGTCTAAATTTAACATCAAATTTGGAAGAATTATAATCATTTATTTGTTTGAATGCCTCCCTCCCTCCCTCTGGATTACACATATAATAGACTGCTTGATACTACCCCCATTTGTCATTTTGATTCTGTTTATGTTTCTAAGTTTTATAAGGTCAACATTACCCCAATATAAAAATTATGGACAATAGAAGAAAATGAAACTCTAAACCAAGATTCCCCATAAACACTGATGCAAAGATATTTTACAAAATTTAATGAAAGTTAAATCCAGCCATACATCATGACAAAATGAGAGGTATTCCAGAAATGTAAATTTAGCTCAATACTGAAAAACCATACAATGTAATTCACCATATCAACAGACTAAAGAATAAATGTATATCCCAATAGATACAGATAAAACAGTTGACAAAATTGAAAAACTATTTCTGATAACAATTATCAGCCATCTAGGAATAGTGACAAACAAACTTCCCACCTAAATAAGGATGACTACCAAACCTACTGTAGCATTACAGTTAATGAAGAAGACTGAATAATTTCCTCTTAAGTTCTAGAACAAAGCAAGGATGTTTGGCCTCAGCATTTTTATTCAGCATTGTACTAGAGCTCCAAACCTTCTTTTAAAAAAAAAATATATATATATATATATTTGCTCATGAGAGACGCAGGCAGAGGGAGAAGCAGGCTCCCTGCGATCCCAGGACCCTGGGGTCATGACCTGATACGAAGGCAGCTGCTCAACTGCTGAGCCACCCAGGCCTCCCAAGCTCCAAACCTTCTGATGAGGAAGAGGAAGAGGAAGTTACAGGTCTACAAACTGAAAAGGAAACAGTGAAACTGTCCTTTTATTTTCACAGATGATGACTGTTAGAAAACTTTTAAAAGTCTCCAAAAATTCTACTAGAACTATTAAGTGACTTAGCAAAGTTGCAGAATATAGAGTCATCATACAAAAATCAATTATATGTCTCTAGATTAACAATAAGCAATCAAATATTGAAATTTTTGAAAATACAATTTTCAATAGTGTCAAAAATGTGCAGTATTTAAGAACAAATCTAACAAATACATGCAAGTATTGAAAACTACAAATTTGAAGAGAAAAATTAGAGAGGACACAGTAAAATAGAGAAATTCTGTTCATGGGTCTAATGACTCAAATGTCCTTGAGATTTTAATTTTCTTTATATAAATATATAGAATTTAATCACAAGTCTCATCAGATTTTTGGTATAAGTTTAACAAACTGATTTTAAAATTCATATAAAAATGCTAAGTCTCTAGAATGTTCACATTTTGTTTTTAAGGAAGGAGCATTTACAACTCAGTAACATTACAAAATAACAAAATAGGCAAAATATTTGAATAGACATTTCATGCAAAAGATATATGAACAGCCAATAAGCACATCAAAAGATACTCAATATCATTAGTCATCATGAAAAAGTAAAATAAAGTTGAGATACAACTACTTACACACTGGAAGGACTAAATTTAAAAAGATTGGTGGTACAAAGTTTCGTAGAAAATGCAGAGCACAGCTGGAACGCTCATACATTGCTGACGATAATGTAAAATATTAAAATAGAGACAGCTGGTTGGCTCAGTTGGTTAAGCATCTGCCTTCGGCTCAGGTCATGATCTCAGGGTCCTGAGATCAAGCCCCACCTCAGGATCCTTGCTCAGTGGGGAGCCTGCTTTTCCCTCTGCCTGCCACCCCCCACCCCCCGCTTGTGCTCTCTCTCTCTCTCTGACAAATAAATATATAAAGTCTTTTAAAAAAGTAAAATATTAAAACAAATTTGGGAAGCAGTTTGTCGGTGTCTTTCAAATTAAGCATATACTTATAAATAACTCAGCAATTCACTTCTACGCCTTTACCCAAAGTAAAGGAAAAATAGATGTGCACACAAAGAATTTCAGATTTGCTTCTGGAAATCTGGATCAAAGTGGATTAGGATCTCAAGAAAATAGCAAAGGATCTAATGTGCAGATTTACAAGCTGCATTAAAATATTTACAGGTGCTCCATTTGTATTAGCTAAAAGTTGGAAATAAACCTCCCTCAAGGGATGAATAGGAAAGCAAATTGTGGTAGACCCTTAAAACATAGTACTACTGATAGCATGTATTAAGAATATAAAACAAAACATTATGCAGAACAAAAGCCAGAGATGAAAAAGTGCATTCTGTTCATCCCATTTATATAAAATTCTGTAAAAGGCAAATCTAATCCATGATAACAGAAAGGTGGTCAGTGACTTCCAGAGGTGAACATGGAGGGAGGGAACTAACTGCAAAAAGGCATGAAGAAATGTTGTTGAGTGAGGTTTCCATTCTTCGACCTGGTGGTTACACAAGTACACACATTTGTCAAATCTCATCGAATTATATACATTTAAGATGGGCACATTTGACTGAATGTCAATCATATGTAAATAATCATTTATTAAAAATAAAATTTTAAAGAAAAGGGAAAATCTTCATGGGTAAGGTAATATCCAAGAATTAGTAGAAGCATAATCATAATAATGTGATTATTAAAAGTAATTATTAAAACTCTAATTATATAGTCAAAATGATCATATTGTCTGAACTTTTCAGTATCCTGTTTTTTTTCCACTTTAGTTTTTCTTAATATTTTTATTAAAAAAAAAAAAGGTTAGGACATGGAGGGATGAAATCCTAATTCTAACACGTATTGCAATAGTTGAAAGACCAGGAGATATTTCATTCTATAAATAGAATGGGGAAAAGCCTGTATTAAAATCAGCATGAATTTGATAACATGCCTAGAAAGTGTGACTGATGTAATTATCTAAGGATCCAAAGCTTTCTATCACAAATGTACCAATCATTCTCTGTGAAAATTCACCGAGGACAAAAGCAATATTCAAAACCTTGCAAAATACTATCATAGTTCTCATCTTTTAGAAAGAGTTTGATGTATAGATGCCATTTACAGATTTTGGCTTTGGCTCCAATGTTCCTAGCCTCTGTGGTCTGGATTCTCACATACCTGGGTTCTGGCCCATTTCTTTTCTCTTTAAATCAAGTTAAGTTCTGACCAGGGATTTCCACAAACACACACATATGTATAGGGTAAAATAAGGTATTTTTTAAGGGAGATGGATAAGAGAATAATTTTAGAACCCCACGCTAGTACTGATGCATAATAAACACAGACATTTAAGAGAATTCCAAGTCAACTGCAAATAATTTCCTTCCATGATAGACATGCTCATGTTTCTATTTGTGATGGTGACGTGTATAGAAAAAAAATAAATGCATGATCATATTGCTGTAAGTATATTCAAATATCTAGAGGTCTGCGTCCATATGGATAGGAAATATATCTTCTAATATCCTAGAACAAGAATTATTTAATCTCTCTCCCAATAACTTAATAAAGGAATTAAGACCCTGCAGATTTTGTTTTACTTGTGGAAACAGTACGCTAATTCAAGCTTATTTAATAAAACAGAAAAAGGTTTCACAACATGGTTTGATTTTGAATGGAATAATTAAAGTAGTACTTATAAATTCATGAATTTATTCTTCTAACACTCTTTCCATTCTATAAATAGAAATGCTATGCATTCTACACATAGTGTAGAAGCCATTATGATTATAAAATGGTAAAATATGAAATCCTTGATTTCTCTGGAGAGTTGCCTAGGTGACAAATATAACATAGAAAAGAAAAATTTCTTAAAAATACAAGGCACATGGGTTCAATGGAAGGAGAGACATGTATAGCAGAACGAGACAAATATCCACACGAAGATGGAGCACTTTTAATAAAGAAAAGAGTCATAAACTGTTGTAATAGTTGTAAGGTGTTTGGTTAATGGGAAATATTATGCTTTTAATCAGCGGTAAATCATAGTGGTTAAGAGTGTTCAATTCAAACCACTTACGTCTCAATCCTGCTTGGCTACTTAATACTTATGACCTTGGGTATATTTTAACCCTCTGATCTTCAAGAGCTTCCTAGAGTTCTGTATGGCTTAAAAATGAGAAAATACATATAGAGTGATTACCATGATACTTGGAATAACAAACACTTGGTAATTACAGACTATTATTAGTGCTAGATTTATTATTTTTAATTACTGCCTTTATTATAAGTAATAACGAGTAATTTCTAAACTGGCAAAGGGATGGAAGAAATTACAAAGAGTCAGAACCATCCTTCTCACAATTCCTGTAGGAACAGTAAATGAAAAGGGTATCAGGTTTTCCTCCCATAAACCATCTAAACTATAGGTTTATAAGCTATATATTAAAACAGCTAGAATGGCATAAAGGATAACTTTATTTTCTTTTTCTTCTTTTTCTTTTTCTTAAAGGGTAGAATTGGTTCCATAGGTGACTCTGTTACCAGTGGAAGTGAGACCGAAGTAACCTGAAAAGTAGGATACAGAGCGCAGGCTTACGGGGATGGTAGGCTGACCTACCTGAAACCAGAGGGGTCAGACCAGAAGACCACCTATGTGGCATATTTCTTTTAAATCCTGAGGGTCTTTAACAATTATTTGTATCTCTTGGGGGGGATAAAATCCTGCCAAATGGCTTCAAAGCTGCAATTATAATGCTTCTCCACGAGACAAAGGTGGCAGATTGGAGTGTGAGAATTGCTTAGGAGATCTCCTGTCAATCTCCTCTTGATAATGCTCTGGCAAGAATCTTTCTCAACTGGCTGCTTCCTCAAGTGCTAAAATGCACTTCTACCAGAGAGCCCGCATGGCTGCAGAGGAGGAAGTGTTGCCGCGAACTTGATCTTTACTCTCCATAAGCTCCAGGAAAAGGCATGTGAAAAATGCCATCTGTGGTACATGGCTCTCTCTGATCGGATGCAGGCCTTTGACAGTATTAATAGAAGAACACTGCAGCAACTTCTCAGAAAATACAGATGTCCAGAAATTGTGGATGGCCCTTCTTTTTAAATCCACCATCGCCATCTCTAGAAGAATCGATCAGTGTAGGATCCAATATTGCCTTTTCCAGGTTATGTCCCAAGTAAAAAGGAGGAGGGAGTAGTAGATGCTCAGCAAGAAAATGCTGTGAAAGCTGGTTCACTATTCACACCCTCCTATTTGGTCTCTGGGAATGTTATTATTAAAGTCATTGAAAAACCTTCAAATATATCCTTAGCCCTACTTTTTTTTTTTTTTTTTTTTTAATGAGTAAAGGAATAGTAAAGGTCAAGGGGATTACTGGGTCCACAGAATGTATATCTTTCTTGGACAGGTAATTTTTGACTGTATGTCAGGAAAGCAACAGTTTACTAAAGAGCGACTTTATCTAAATTAAACATCATGACAGACTAATAATTAATTGGGCATTCAAATTGCTTTCTGCCAGGACAATAGCTGTGGAATTTATCCTCCTACCTGTCTGCAAGCAATTAGGGATTAACAAGAGGCTAAGGAAGAAAATAAATTTAATGTGGATTCATTGGTCATTTTTCCTTGACTACAGTTTATTTGTTCCGCCTGGGAGCTTAGGCCCCTAATTGCTGAACTATTCATTTTCTAAGAGATCTCAGACACATTTCCAATGCTGTGGCAATAGAGGTTCTTGGGAATTCACACAGTGACATTTTGTTAGCAGGGCTTTTCAGAGAAATTTAAAAACAAACACGATATACAGAGAAGCATAATAATGAGGTGCTAATGAGAAGTCTGAGACAATAACATCCTCGAATGTGACATGTGGCATAATGAGGAAATAAACTTGTTCACCAAGTTTCACTGCTAACAAAGTTCCATGTCCTGTCTGTCTGAAATATGCCCTCGAATGCTTCTCCATTCATGGATACTAAGGTTTCTTTTTACTTTTCTTTTCTTTTTTATTTTATTATTATTATTTTTTTTTTGGTGGGGGAAAAGGAAATGGGGGAGACAGGAAAAGAGGGTAGGGATAGACCTAAAGGGAAATATTTGCGCATTGGTTGCCAGGAGAAAAGTTGAAAACAAACATACAGTGAGAAATTTCTTAGCTGGACAGGTGAGCATTCCATAGAGCAAAAAATCCTTTTAAAGGGGATGATATGTGTACACCCCCATTCATAGCAGCATTATTCACAACAGCCAGAAGGTGGAAATAACCTAAACGTCCATCGACAGATGAATAGGTATACAAAATGTTGTAAAGGCATATAGTGGAATATTATTCAGCCTTAAAAAGTAATAAAATTCTGATATATGCTACGACATGGATGAACCTTGAAAATATTGTGCTAAATGAAAGGAGCAAGACCCGAAACAGGGACAGTTATGATAAGGTACCACTTACATGAAGTACCTAGTCAAATTCTCAGAGACAAGAAGTAGAATGGTGGTTTCCAGGGGCTGGGGGTGGGGGTATGCATGGAAAGTTAGCATTTCATGAGGGAAGAGTTTTGGTTTGGGATGATAAAAACGTTTTGGAAATGAATGGAGATGATGGTGGCATGACAATGTGAATATATTTAATATCACAGAACTACGCACTCGAAAGTGATTAAAATGTCAAATTTCATGCTATGGATATTTTACCACAATAAAAAATGGGAGATCCAAATAAATAAAAGAATTGTTTCAAATTAGTCCTAAAAACTTATTAGAACTGGAATCCTTCTTGAGCTACTGTGATTTTTGTTTGGATAGAAAATAATTTTAGGAAGATGCTTGGTCAACTACATTCAGTTATATCTTTGACAAGATAAAAAACGGTAACAACAACTTTGAGGAAACTTGTTTTTGGAAATAACTCGTTAGCCAAATTCCTTCTGAATTTTTGAAGAGAACTAGGTTTGTCCTTGTTTATTGAGGGAGAGAGCAGATAAGATTAGCAGAACTCCTGATCCTTTCCAGTATTATTCAAGTACTTATTTGGGAATGAGGTGGAGATGGATAAACTGTTACCAGACACATCTAGTCCTTCTTCTGTTATCTTTTCTTCTTTTAATGTTTTTTTTTCCCCCGTCAATCTTTTCCCATCAATTATAAGACCTTTGAGAAGAAGATCCATTAAATAACCTCCTAAAGCAGGTTTTCAGCTGTGTAATGTTCTCCTACTTATAATACTAGTCTTGTAAACCATGGCCTCGTCACTGAACATCTTTACACTTCAGTTCCCCATCTGAACAACGAAGCCATGGTAAGGATTCAAGTGCATGGCAGGTGCCTGTTTCAGAAAGCGCTGTTATTAAGTCGCAGTTTGCTTTCTTTCTCTCTCCCCTTCTCTAACCACAGTAAATCCTTGTACAAAATACGATCCTAAATTCCATCTGGTAATGCTCTGGAATATAAAACTAAGTGTCATTTTTTTCCTGATTTTACTAGAACTTTCAGAGCAATTCCTCCGATCAAGAGTCTCTTTGCCCCACCAACTCTCTGTGTTTCAGCTCTCACCCGAGAGAAGCTCTCTATTGCCTACACTTGTTAATTGTTCTCTCCCTCCCTATGCAATTATTTAATATTTAACTTGGCAGATGTATTTAACTCCGAAGTTATTAGGGATACAGCATGGGCTTAGACCTATAATTAAATTTAGATTGTCACACATGACAAGAACCTAACTTAACAAGAAAGAGTTTTATTTGTCTCTTTAGAGTACTGTCCATGCTCATGGCTCATGGATTTAGGAATATTGCAGAGGTGAAACAGTGCAATTATAAGTGGGATTCTAAGGTCAAGACAAAAGAAAATATTTAAAGCTATTTCAGACAAAGGGATGAAAACAGTTTTCACTAGTTTCTACTGCAGTCACATCAGATTTAATAGACACAGTCTTTTTTTAATGTCTAGGAAGAGATTTAAGACAAAGAAAGAAGTTCACTGGGTTGTACTAGGAAACTATGGGCAGAAACACTCTATCAAGACAACCAAACAAAAACAAAAACAAAAAAAATCACCAAAACAAGATTGCATGATATACTGATATGCTTCCTCTAGTTAAGAAAGGTAGTTAATTCAGTAAAAGAAAAATCAAAGTTGTACTTATTCACTTTTAAGTATGCCTGTCATGAATTTGTGGAGTTATATAGCATGTAATCCTTTCCAAAATGTGTATCTAAAAAGGAAGAACGAGAAGCAGAGAATCTGAGTTTCTGTGATTCTTTTGAATATATTATTCCAGAATCAGTACTCTACACTGTATGAACTGGATAAAGATCCAAATAGCTATCGACCAGGGTTGCCCTATTTTGGAAGTGCTCTAGAAAAAGAGTGAAATGATATATTACCACTTTAAAATATAGACACATGCTTTGGTGGCAAAATATATCATACACACAGAAATACATACTCAAAATTAAGAACGTTGATCAGTGTTATAAAATAGGAAAACCTATAGAATATAAAGCCTTAGCTGAAGGCAGAGCCTATCTGATTTTTAAAACATTAAGAAAAAATTTCAGTCAATAATTTTAAAAAATGCCCAGCCATCATCCAAGTGATTGTTGACAACATAATGCTGATATTAAGGTAATTACATTTCCATGTCCCCATGGTGCTGAGGAGGAATAGTAATACTCTGTGATTCTGTGACTAAAAATGTGAGATAACATAAAAAAAAATAAAGATTTTTCCCAAGAAAGGAAATAACAGAAATAGATATTGCATAGAATATGGATTTTTAAATAGACTTAAATGTAAAATGATCAGTATTTTGCAAATCTTCCTTATGTCAAATGATATCTTAGCTCTGTTATCCAACTCTATCAACTTTATAAACAAATGCAATGATGTTATAAAGCGAATTAAGCAACTAAGGGCAGAATATGTAATTATTCCCCATTTGACACAAAAATTACAAATGCTCCCTAGGTAATACTTTCAGGAACAACATTTGTGGTAAAACTTACTCATTCTGATCATCAAAATAGAACACAACCCTAAACTGCATAATCTCTATTTAGTTATTACTAAGCAAGATTAATATCTTATATAGTATTTTATAACACCAGGCCAAAATAGTTATATAAAAAGAAAAAACAAGGTATCATCTATATGTTTTGAGTCCATATATTAATATCTAGTCAGTTAGAAATGTATGTATATTAAACCTTCTTTTCCCATCTTCCCTGGGACTTGGGAGCCTAAGGGCTGGAGCAGGCATGGGACTGGCCCAGGCACATACATGGTCCCAGGACATCACAAGAAGGGTGCGGGCCTTGGCAGCTGGGGTGAGGGTTGGTCTTATCTTTCCCAGTTGCCCTATTGCGTCCTACTGGGGCCAATGTTACGTGTTAAAACCATTTACTCCCCCTCAAAAAAAAAAGGGAAAAAAATGTAGCTAACACCTATCTGTATGTTTAAGTATCATTTCCCCTTTCTTTTTTTTTTTTTTTAAATCCATACCTTGACATACATCTCAAGGGATAATTCTTGAGTTTATATATTTCTTTTTTTTTTTTTGAGTTTATATATTTCTGAACTCTGCTACATCCCTGAGATTGTACCTCTCATGATTAATGATCCACAGTATCACTCCTCATGATAAGCTATGATTTTGTCATGGTAATATTTTATTTTTTAATGGGTTTTCATTGACCTTAGGTAGATCAAATCATTTTTTTTTTCTTAATTGAAGGCAATGATCTTCCCCCAAATATTCTCCTAATATTCCCTTCCATATAGAGGGTGTTTCACTCTCTTGTTTCTTTGGTACTTCCTTCTCATTTCTCTTGGGTGGGAGATCTGACTTATTTAGTGGGTTTAGGAAATAAATTAGGCATGCATGACTCAGTCCTTGCCTTATTGCTCAGGTATAGCTGCCTACGGGAGGGACACTTTTCTCCTCTGCTTTTCTCTATCATTTAAGGAACATGGGGCAGATCCCTGTTAGAGGAGACCAGGAGTCCTCAATGCCTCCTGCACTTGGGAGACTATATCTGATCATTTATACTATGAAGCCTACTATAGCCACAAACCTAAATCACATTCTCTGTCATCAGCTTTATGAACAACGGTGGCTCTCCATCTGATAACGCTTTTGTTTTATCTTTCAACTGATTCAGATAGTTGGCAGGAAAGAAAGGTATTATAATTTATTTGGCCCTCTCAAAATTCCAATATTTCTAATCCTCCAAACCATTTTTATTTGTGTCAAGGTTGCTTCAGCAGTAGAGAAGGACTCAAGACAGTATTTTTTTCACCAGTCAGATAAAGAAAGCGTTGGGACCAGCAGCGTTATTAAGAGTGGGAAAAGAATAAAAATTCACTTCCAACATCAATTTCATTAGAGTCATAGAATCTGATTTTGGGACTTCAGCACCATACCTAAATGAACTAATATACAAATATTTGTTAAACAACAACTGCACTATCCTGTTTGCAAAGTCAGTTAATTTGCTATTTAACTAGATGGATTCCAAACATTTGGTAGAGCCTATTTTTACTAGGAATTAATTGTATCCTTTAAGAAAATCTGTCAGATATTATTTTAACAATTAAACATCCACTGATTATCAATTTTTCATTAGAACTCATTAACTAAATTACCATATTTTTTAGCAAGAAAATTTATTTCAGCCACAAAATCTAAAAGGTTAGTCCTTTCTCTGATTCAATGAACCCAGGAACTTGATTTGAAAGGCCAGAGTCACAGAGGGAGACTACCAAGCACTCCGTGCATATTTATGGACTTGTTGTTCTTGTAGTAAGTACTCTCCTGACAGCCAGTGCTAAATCTAATCAATCATCCCTTAAATACATCATAGTGTAGATTCACCTCACTCCTTCATTAGCATTCATTAGCAATTAATCAACGCAGCAGGAGTCTCTAGAAAGTTCAACAATCCATAAGGTACATTTACATTAAAGATGAGCAAACATGAGGAGAGATAAAAAAGAAACAGGAGATGAGCAGTGTCAAATCTGTGGGAGAAAACTAAAGTTTGATTTGATCTTCAAAAAAGAAAAATCAACAGAATTTGGTTATTCAGCCTAAGACTTAAACTCTTGATTAACAAGCAGTAGCCTGCATAACTCTATTACAGTTGTCACAAACAGATTTATGCTCCCATCAGCCTGCTGAGTACATTTGTTCCACTTCAAGTAAGCCTTATGTATTGTCATTATATCTTCAAAAGGAACGAAAAGACGTTGTATCCAATTTTTTGCAATTGTGGGCAATAGCTTAATTCAGTCCTTAACTGTGTTCTTGCCAGGAGTTGAGGGTTATAATGGAAGCCTATTTCCCTGTAGGATGAAAAGGAGTCCTGCTGTGGCGTATAATACCCTGAACCCATGGCTGAGAGCTGTATTGTGCCCACTGAAGTGTCTCTCCTCAAAATGAGAGAAATAGGGAGGGGGTGTCTTTTGCTGGTCAGTGTCAGCTTAGCATCAGGAATCCTGGAGACCCCACCTGCCTAACCTCATGGAATTCCTCTGAGCTCTCAACCAACCTAACCTGAATTTTCCCATCACAAAAAGACAATTTCAGGGATTATTTCTGGAGGGTGAAAAAAAATTAATAATGCAATGAAACCATTTTTATGCACATCTTAATGTCTTGTTTTAATTATTCCAACTTACCATCTGATTTAAAAGTAATTCAAAATCACTGTGTTCACATGAGAAATGTGTAATAACCAGGTAATTCCAAAGCTTCAAAATGACATTAACTCACAGAAAGAGGTCTAAAATACCATAAAGGTAGAGACTACTGAAGCCATCCTGAGGTGATACCAGTAATAACCAACCTGAATATAAATGCTAAATGATAACTGACATATTGTAGCATGCTATATGGTAAATTTAGACACAAAGAAGTATGCATGTACAGAATTATAACAGTTATAAGCAATATTCACTTGTTCCACACATGTTGAAGTCCTTGACTCAAGCCATGAATTGAAACCATTTTTCCCCAAACAAATACCTCAAACTCCAGTATAATCCAAACACTCTGCATCGGTAAACTTATCTCAGCAAGCGTGAGCACGGAATTGCTACCAACAGGATTGCTTTATTTTGGGAGTAGCAAATGGCCTTGAAAGATTTGGGTCTTATACTGCAGAGGAAAGAAAGACCTAGATATTTTTTTTTCTTTTCCCTTTAAAGAAAATTTTACAAATGTCACAGTTTGTTGAATTGGTCCAGTCTGGTTCTCCATGGTTATAATTCAGAACGAGAATGAAGTAGCTGGCAGCCCAGCATGGCTCATCATTTGAGTTTCAAAATAGACTTCTGAACTCTTCTGAACCACTGCCACCTCTCTTCTCGTTGAGTTGTTCTGGATGTTTTCTAAAAGCAGACTGTATTCTGGATTTATTTTGAAGGAAAATAGCCTTTAAAAATTTTTATCTAAATGATTCATCTTTAATTTTTTTTTCAAGTACCTTTGTTGAGGTTCAGGCTCATTGCTAAGTGCACATTTCAGAAGCTGGTAGGTGGAGATATGCTTAGAAAAGGAATTTTTTTTCTTATCCTACTTCTCTATTTTATCCCAGCAATTCACTGCACTGAGGAAAAACAATGCAGTCTGGATAGGAAACTGAATTAGCTGATAAAAGCATTAAATTAGAGACATGTTAAGATATCACTCAGGCCACTGGAGCCTCTACAGTGCTCTACTTAAGTCCAGCGGTAGCTCACATCCTCCTCACCAGAGCCTCTGACCGCAGTCATCGGCAGTGACTGACAGGCTCACATCAAGAGGCATCAAACCTTCATACATTTTTAAATACCCCAATGATCCTAATGGAGAATTTAAAACAATTTGGGAATTCAATATTAGGGAAATGCATTCAAATGCAAGATCAGACAAACATATTAGCCAATACTCCAAGTATTAATGGACCTTAGAACTAAATCTGTCCAGTTGAAGATAATTCATAAGGCCTTTTCGACACCGGGGATGGTCCTTAGGGTGGGGGTGGGGGGACACAGTCAGGAAATGAGAATAAAAGGCCAACGAACAGGATGGGGAGAGGGGATGGGGGTCAGCGCCCCGGAGATAGATGCAGACAAAGAAGTAAGTGATTGGCTTTGTATCTTCTGTTTTTCAGACAAACTAAATTGTGAATTATACCACTTTCTAGCCTTCAGTTAGGTGAGTATGCTCAGCCTCAGAGTCCTAAGTTCAAAAATTAGCAAGATAAAAAGGATTTCACATAGTAACTATGTTCACAGTAAAATGGCAAGGACCTGCCATATTACTTCAGAGGTAACACATTCCTAAAGCACAAAACAGAGATGCTGCTCCTTCTCATTTTAAATGAAACTTAGGAAGGGAAAAAAAAAATTCTTGCACTAGTGGGATTTTAGGCACATTACTTAATCTCTGCTTCAGTTTTCTCATACATGAAACAAAGACAATAATAGTACCAACCTCTCTGGGTTGTTATGAGGGCTATGTGATTCAATTTTTGTAAAGGGCTTATAAGAAGACCTGGCATATAGTAAGCTTTACATGTGTATGGCTGTTGTTGTTAAAATTTCAAGTCTTAGAATTTCTCAAGTGCAATATGATGAAGACCTTTTCTGGAAAAGATGTTTAATACATACTGGAAAGTCTCAAATTTCCTAGTTCAATGTCTGGTTCATTAAATGTTAGATATTATTTGTTATCATTATAGATACTAACAATAGATTAAGCAAACAGCCCAGAGGCAAGATTCAGGAATAAAATTCAGGAACACCTTGACCAACTCTTACTCAGCTCCAATATACATACAAGTAATTCCAGTTGTTTATCTGGAAAGAAATAAAGAAGGGCTAACTTTATGTTCATGGTTTGCAATGTTTTACTATACATGGATGAGTTCATTAAAGCAATGGACCATATGAACTACCCACCCTGACTTTCTGGGTTGTCTGATGCATTCTCAAGGGGACTTCAGAAGAGAGCAATCCATCTAAGGAAACTCTGATAAAGGATGATACAAGTAAATTATGATTGTATCAGAATTAAAACAAACCAGACATTGCTGTAGTATAAACTAATGCTAATATAGTTTGCCAATAAACTGGAGTTCTCTGGACCACAAATTGTGACTCAAGAGTGAGGAATTTTTCTACCAAGTATACGCTCATCCATTATACCAGTAGAAGGAACAAATAGGAAAAAAAAGATCTTTGCTGTTTCCTATTTCTTGAGAAAATGCCATAACCAATACCAACGAATGGTGGAGAAGAAACCATTCTTCCACAGTGAGAACTCTGAAAGTGCAAATAAGTTCAGCTTTTAGGATTGGAGAGGTATGCGTGGCTATGAGTTTAAGGGTAAGCCACACGTGGAGACAAAGAAAGCACATTACCGGGACACCTGAGTGGCTCAGCGGTTGAGCATCTGCCTTCTGCTCAGGGTGTGATCCCAGGTCCAGGAGGAGCCTGCATCTCCCTTTGCCTGTGTCTCTGCCTCTCTCTCTGTGTCTCTCATGAATAAATAAATTAAAAATTGTAAAAAAAGAAAAAGAAAGAAAGAAAACACATCACCATAAACATGTCTCAAACCTAGTGGGAAATCCGACTGGGTAAAGAATGTAGAGGGCTAGGCTGACACAAATAATAATGGATGTCTACAAACCAGGAGTACAAGAAGACAGGTGGCCAGTGTTGGGTGTCAAAGAATGATATGAAACCTGAAATTTAAGGATGGGATGCAATCACTAAAAGTGAGAAATATCAGATACTTTTCAGATAACCTATCAACTAAAAGGAACATGGAAAAATAACAGAAGACCTAAGCCATTGGAGAACCCCAGGATGGAGTAGGGAACCTGATGCCGCAGAACTGGAGCATGAGACAGTGGGATCTAAGGTATAAGGCAGGCATAGAGGAATTGGAAGATAAAACAACAGCTAGATTTCTAGAGAACAAGGGATCAATGTCCTATTAGGAGCAGCAGCAAATCCCACTCAATCCTGAGCCACTGGCCTACATACCCAGAGCTCTTTCTCTGTGCTCTAGACTAGAACTCAAGACTGTTTCAGAATCCTAGATAAGAAGGAATCTCCTAGATAATTAAATGATACCAACGGTTAACATCAAAGATAGAAGGCCAGCAGAGGCCTTCATTCCATGGGTAACCCAGCAGCCTTACATTGATGCTTTCTTTGTTTTCGTTGACTTCTTGGTCCTTGACATTGAACTATAGTTTTTTTTTTTTTTTTCCTGGCTTAGTATATGTTTTTCATGTAAATGCTCTGGATTAAATGAGATCAGAACTACTCAATATATAATTATTCTTATATCTAGAAATATAAGCATATTTGAAATAAAAAAGCAGTTAGGAATCCTTATCATATGTCATCAGGGAAATGAAAATTAAAACAATAAGATGTCACTATACACCTGTTACAATGCCAACATCCAGAACACTGACAACACAAATGCTGACGAAGATGTGAAGCAACAGGAACTCTCATTTATTGCTGGTGGGAATGAAAAATTGTACAGCTATTTTGGACTATATAGTTTGAAGTTTTCTTTTAAGACTGAGCATACACTTACCACATGACCCAGCAATCACATTCCCTGCTGATTCTCAAAGGAGTTGAAAACCTAAATCTAAGCATAAACCTGAGCATGGATGTTTATAACAGTTTTAATCATATTTGCCAAAATTTGGAAGCAACCAAGATATCCTTCTGTAGGTGAATGGATAAATAAATTGTGGGTCATCCAGACATAGAATAGTAGTATTCAGCACTAAAAGGAAATGAACTATCAAGCCATGAAAAGACATGGAGGAAATATAAATGCGTATTACTAAATTACTAAAATTATTAGCCCATCTGGAAGGTCTACATACCGTATAAGTCCAGCTATATTACTTCTGAAAATGGCAAAACTATGGAGACAGTAAAAAAAATAAGTGGTTGTCAGGGCTGGGAGGAGACAGGTGTACCATGGATCTATGTCATGGTACACTTGTCTAAATCCATAGAATGTGCAACATCAAGAGTGAACCCTAATGCAGACTATGGCTTTGGGGTGATAATGATATGTCAATGTAGGTTCATCAATTGTAATAACTGTACCACTCTGGTGGGGGATGTTGATAATGAGGGAGGCTGTATAGGAGAGGGGGTGGGGAGATATGATAAATCTTTGTACCTTCCCTTCAATCTTGCCATGAACCTTAAATTGCTCTAAAGAAATGAAATCTTAATAAAAAGAGGGAGAAGAGGAGGAGAACGAGGAGAGAGAATCAGGAATTCAGACATTTTCCCCGAAGCAGATGCACTGCCCACTTTGGAGTTCTGTACCATCAACACTGATGTCCCTGCATGATAAGTGCCCCACTAGTTCTCAGTGGCTATAAGCTACTTGATCAAGCTTCATTCTTAACAGAAAAACGAGGGAAAAAAAAAAGCATTGTAAATGCTTTTGAGATGGTAAATTCCTTCATGAATCACATTCAAATTAGAAATGACAAAAGAACAGTGGAAAGTGATAGGTATGATAGGACTTTGGACAAAAAAAGGAGAAACCTCTCTAAACGGGAAATAAAGGACATAATTTAAGAGATCTCCTGTATCTGCTTTTTGTTCATTTTGTTTGCTAGTTGTTCAAGTATCATTTTCTAAAACATGAACCCATGGCACTTAGGCAACTGTAAAATGAACACATGTCAAAGATTTCATTTAAGTTAGTAAATAATAAGGGAATCTTGTAAGATGTTAAAGTAGGTCTAATAATAATAATAATAATGGCTTTGAGAAGCTAGTGTATACAGGCCATTTAACAAGGACACGTTTGGATAAGATTGCTACGTTAGATATAAAACTGGTTAGTGTCCAACAGAGCCCTAAACAGAAAGGTTTAAGTTTATTTCACTGGACAGATATTCTTTGCATCTCTTTTGAAAGAAAAAAAAATCTACAAGTTAATCTCTGCCTTTAGAGTGTTGCAATTGCCCAACCAGTATGGAAAGACAAGTCAAACACTCAGTGAAAGGACACCCAGTAATCTCGTTTGCCTCTTTCCAAGTTTTAAACAATTTTTCTGACACCACTATCACTATATCACATGCATGCTTTCTTTAAAAAAGAAAATCCATGCTCATTTTAACCATGTTTTTGCTAACAACAGAGCAATAACGTATTTGCTATCAATGTGAAATATTAATACGATGCTCTGTTCATGCAAAATATCCATTTTCCCTAAAATTCTAAGTCATTGTTTCCTTAGAAATGCAAAGCTGTTGCTGAGCATTTGTTTAGAAATCAAATCAACTTCATGAGTGTGTGCACATACATCATGTTTTGCTTATAATCAAATGTTGTTCTCAACTAATTCAAAGCCAGAAAAGAAATCTTGGATGTTTCACAGTGATAATCACAGTTTAGTTTAGGTAAGGATTTATGTGTTGATTATATGTTATATGTATGTAAATACATAGGCTAAGACTGGATCCCTATTTTATAAAGCAGGATATATCAAAATTAAGACACTTATGGTCATTAATGACTTTGAAATGGTATGATAAAGTATCATGAGGAATGAATAATACACCTTCTGAGAATGTTATACTTCTCTATGAGTAACATTAGTTGCATAATGAAATTATTAGTCAGGCAGGTTTGATTCTAGTTTTATTTATGAAGGAGAGACAAGAAATTGATTAACTCTTAGCTGTAGAGTGTCAAATCCGTCAGAAATATTTTTCTATTTTGATTTTTAATAAGACCAAGTTAGCACAAATGAACATTATTCAGAATCACATAACTAATTTTTATATAATCCAGCCTCAAAGACACATGGAATTGCCTGATTTTAGTTTATTAGAAAATCTAGGAATAAGGCTTGAAACATATAGCATGTAGGAGTAATTTGGGAAGGTTGTTTAGGATACACCAACCATAACCGTGTCTGGCTATTTTCAATTATAGAAACTAAATTTACCCTGACACAGTCACAAAAAGAAGTTCAAATTCAAAATTTGAGGCAAATGCATTCACACGGCCATGCCAAACCCACTTAAGTGTGTACTTCTCACTACACAGATTAGAACATTACAAAGGACAAAAAAAAAAAAAAAAAAGAACATTACAAAGAACGTGAAGGGTGTGGTGATTATAATCATTAAGAGCTTCTTTATATGAAAAAACTTCCCTGAAATGTGTAAGTTATGATTCAACTTACAAAATTCAATTTCTTCAGAATTATCAATTAACACATTGATTACTCTTTATCAGAACGTGTCATGTAAAATTTCATGTAAAAATGAACCCAGTGATCTAGACCTGATAAGCTCCAGAGATAGCCTAATGTCAAGGTTTAAATCACAGTGAAATTAATTTTTAAAGTATCTGATGGACCTTTAAAGATGAATCAATAGGCTAAAAATAGAAAGTTCCGCTTTTTGATCCCATGGAAGGATCTTTATTAATTGCATTGTTTTAGATCTCTAAAGACTTTTTAAAAATAACTATTTTTTGACTTTCTGCTAGACTGTTGGTTGAGTTCCAAAAGAAGCTTTTCTCCACACTTAAACTTGGACTTGGCAAATGGTTTTACTCTTGCATAAGGGTCTAGATGGCACTCTCTCACACCTCTGGTTACTCATTACACTCAGGGCCAAACTCAAAGAGACAATTATTTACCCTCAAGAGGTTTATATTCAAATAATTCCAGCATTCTTGTATCCTTTATGGTTTCCTTGATGTGTTATTTTCCATTACCTTCCATGTTGGAATTCAGAGCTTAAACAACTCAAGCAATTAAATCACTATGGTGTCCTATCATTTGCTATATGTCAGGTTGTTAGGAAGGCCTCGTATTAGGCACACACACACAAAAAGAAAACTCCAATTTGGAGGGGATGCATCTGGGATATATACTCAACCTCTGTGATGAAGCATGTGTTTTCAACTATGTCAATTCCAGATTTCCTGACTTGCTGGAAGTTGCATAAAAATTTAAATTGCATAGTCCCCTGAAACCACTCTACAAATAAATGCCAGCTATGTATATTGGTCAGAAAAGGGAGGGGGGGAGAAACACATAATCTGGGTTTTTCATTCCCAGTGCTGGCTGCGTAACTATCATTAGGTTTGGCCCTCTTCCTCAAAAGTCCAATTAGGATAAATCCCACCCTCTTGAAAGACCTGGAACCAATCACAATCATCTGAGGCATGCATGCTAATGATTCTCAGATAGAGAATGAGTCCCAAGGCTTTGACTTTCAAGGTCTGGTGCCAAGCACAGGCCTATAAATGGGCAATGAGTGTGACAGGGAACAGTCCTCTTGGGAGTCCTTGTGCCTGTTCTTTGGTATATGGTCTCTCAATTAATTATGAGATTCAGTCCCACAAAAGTGGTTGCAGCATATTTGGGGTTCTGGCATAGCGTACTCAAGAGGCATGTTAGATGTCTGGCTTTGATTTTGCATTTGCTATCTTCTTGGTTGATTTCTTCATCAATACATTTCAGGCACCTAGAATACCACCTGCAACATAAAATTGTTCAATAACTGATTACTGAGTGAGTGAATGAGTGAATGAATGAGACAAGACTTACAAAACAATTAGGAAACAAGATGAGCCAATTTAAAATATTTCTGGGCTGAATATAGTCTATGAGTTAATGCACACACCAAGAGAGAATATCAGCATTGGCTGCAGTTAAAGGGAAGGGCTCCATGAAGTCAGCGTGATTTGCAATGGACTATGATTGGCTGGCAGGGTTGATCAAGCAGGAAAAAGTGGGAGGCGCTTGAGTGTGAGTGATTCTATGGAACATACTGGCCTTTTATGCTCACTGGATTTCATGAGTTTCATAAAACTTTGATAAAACTCCGCTATTGTAATGCTGAAAATTCGATAAGAAGCCTTAATTTGAGAATGTTCACTTTGTTTTCATTGAAAATCCGGTTACTGTCATTTCTCCTTACATTTTGTTAATTAATTCACACAATGAAACATTCCTTAAACACTTACAATATGGGAGTCTCTGTATTAAAACCCCATTCCTGTCCCTTATTGGTTCACAGTCTTATGGAGACGACTGACAAGAAAGCAGAACATTACACAGTGTTATAAATACTTTGAGAACACTTTGAGGCCACATGTCCTCACTCCTCATAAAGGCAAAAGAGTTCTCATTTCCTTTATGAGAGCTATTTCTCTGTGAGCTGATGGGCACCTTATTTCATTAAAGAGAAGATTTTCGGCAGTTAATAAAATTTTACTTTTTTTCTCCTTTTCTGGATTTGCATCTATACTGTGTTATTTAATTCAATACACGAGTCTATTCAAGACACAGAAAAATGGGTGAGCATCAAAGGTCATCACTCCCAGACTCATCTCCTTTTAATAAACTCTCCATCATCTTCCACTGTTTGGCACTCAAGGGGCCCACAAATGTCATCTCACTCAGTCCAAATAGCTCCAATTAGGCAAGGTTGTTAAATTATGATGATCATGAAAGAGTCTAAGTTTTCAAGAGCATTTAGGCGTTGCACTCTTGTGTTTCCATGTTCTTAAACTTTCTTGAAGTCTAAATGAAACAGACATAAGGGTCTGTTTCCTGTTTCTTCTTTGACTAAGTTTACTGTAAATGGGAAATAATAAATGTAAAACACCTGGCCTGTAGCCAGCCTCCAATTTAAGTTAGACATGATTAAGTAATGAAAGTCTCACTCAGAACTTCTCTACTTCACTAGCGGTGCAGATGTGAGGAGGGACCATGGGCTACCTCTCTTCCCCCAACCTCTGGAATGGCGGACACACTAGCGCACCACTGCCCGTTGCTGCCATTAATTCAGCTGTACCCTGGTCTCGAACTTTTTACAGACATTATCTCTCTTCATCCCCCAGACAACCCTTTAAGGTAAGAGTTATTACCTTTATTCCACTTTAGAGATGATGAAATAGAAGCTCATAAAGCTTAATTAACTTGCTAAACTCAGAGTTAGTAAATGATAGAGCTGGCTTTTATCCCAAGACCTCCATGCTCCTCAGCCTTGTGTAATTCTGCTTCCTAAACCTATGAGGGGTTGAGGCTGAGGTCATTCCATTTCTAGCTGCTTTTTGGATGAACAAAGTTTTGTGCCTTTTCTGAAACAACTCAAGCCCCCTTTACTTTGGCCCCTGTAGCTGTAAAGGTTCTTCCTCTAGGGTTTTCTTTAGAAGGTCAAAAAAGCTGGTTCAAATTCTGTGCAGTAAGAGGTTTGCACTGCGTAGCATGTAAGCTCCTTGTGTCTCAGGATGTTAACCTGATTATGCTTCTACTGAGTGTGTGGTGTAGGACATGGTGATGCTTCACTAGGACAGATGAGGGACTGGAGGACTCATAGAAGGAGCTAGCAATGTGGCACGGTTTCTATGTATTTCATGGGCAGAAGCTACATAAGAAGTACATGAGTGCCACACCATAGGCCTTGGGGCAGACTTTGCTTGTTGCAGCCCAAATACACTCTCCATCTTTACTTTCTTAACTAAACCTGGATTTTGTTCAGGGTGTCAAAAGTATTCATGTCATAGACTCTTTTGCAGCTATCAAGGTGCAAACAAAAGTCTACTGGGTGGAGGTTTGGGAAAAGCTGTTGTTTTTCTGATGAAAGATGACAGCTCCAGCTTCTTTTACCCCTTTGCTCTTTCTTCTTTCTCTCTGGAGGAAAAGCAGCCATCTTGTGACTGTGAGCACCAAACGTCTCAGGAAAGATGATGGAGCAGGAAGTTAGAGGAAACTTGGGTTTTTATTAAATTACTTGAGCAAAAGCACCATCCTTGAATTGCCTATTTCTACAGTAGAAAAATCAACCTTTATTTAGTTAGGCAGTACTAGCAATGTTTAATTTGAATTACATGCATCTCCAAATTATACAGACCTTGATCCTACTCTTACCTCAATATCTTTGTCATTCTTCAGCTAGAAAAAAGAAAATCAGTTAAAATAGCTTCTAACCATATAAATCTTAGTTAGAGCTTTTACTCATAAGCACTCATACTATGTATCTCTAGCTTTCTCTTGAATATCACGTAGGCAAGAATGTAGACAAATAAGCAAAATTCTATCTTAATTTTCCTGCCATTTAGAATGGAATTAGTCATTTTTAAAGATTTTATTTATTTATTTGAGGAAGAGAGCACACACACCAGAGATGGGGGGGGTGGGGCAGAGGGAGAAATCCAAGAAGACTCAAAGCTAAGTGTGCCGACATAGGGCTCAGTTTCATGACCCTGAGATCATGACCTGGCCTAAAACTGAGAGTCAGATGCTTAACCAACTGAGCCACCCAGGTGCCCCAGAATTACTCATGCTTATGTATACTCTACTTCAAGGGCCTCATGTGAGAAGAGTTAAAAATATGTACAGCCACCCTGGAAGAATAGAACTCTTTGCATATAAAATATAATCATTAGTAATATATTAATAGTTTGCTCTGATTAGCGCCTGCTATTTTAAATTTGTTAAATGTTCTTCAAATATGTTATGAAAAATTTTAATGAATTATGAGTAAAACTTCCTCAGAACATGGGGCTGCCTTTTTTTATGAATATGAATGCAATCAGTAGGTTTCTGTGGGCTCTAGAATTAAGCAGAATTAGGCCCCCCAAAAGGATCAATTCTGGAAGTGAGACAAAGCACAAAGATCATAATTCTGAAAGGGGAAAGTAGGTTGGAGAAAGGCATGGGGCAACATCAGATTTTTGAAAAAGAACAGAGAGCTTCCTCAGGAGAATCACCGAAGTGATCTTTAAAAATAGATCTCATTAAAGTGAAAAGAATAATGCTATCATAACTCTGATGCCAACCATTGAATAATTGTTCTAATAAAGTATTTAAAGCCATTAAGTGTCTTTTGCAAGAAGAGACTGAAACAAAACAGTGACTATGAAAAACAATAAAGGTGTAACTTGCCAGTAAATTCAACTAGAAATTTCATCAAATCCCAGCTCTCACTCATCTGAATTTAGAGGCCTACATATTTTGCACATTGATGTTCAATAAATATTCATTGTCCTTTCTTAATTAAAGAATAATACTCTTGATCCAAATCGGTGGGTAATTATAAAATGATTTTCAGTGGAAACAAGAAGGCCTAGGAATGGGAAAATGCTATATAAACTTTTTTTATCATGGATGTTTTTTTAAAAAAAAGACTTTCACAGTGTTAGAACTTTCTTAATTATAACTTCTACGAAAAGGCGAGAGTATGCCCAAAACAACATTATTGACCTTTCACTGGGTGATAAAACTTCGCGAATTTACTTTCAGGCGACCAGTAGATTTGGAGACAATGTGATCACGTGAATGTCAGTTTGGGAGAATGGTCATAAATAAAAGGTGATGACAAACAGCAAGGCTCGGGGCACGGAGCGATCTCTCGTGAGGGCCACAGGGGTTGGCGTGAAGCTCTCGTCCTCTCTAACATCTGGATTATTGATGGGGAGCATTAATGATGTGAAAGACAGAGCACACAGCATGTTAATAAAATTTGCAGATGTTACAAATTTGGAAGCTGTTGCACACACCAGGAGACTAAGAATTAATACAAATGGATCTAATGAGATTACAAATACACGGAGAAAAGAGGACAATTAGATTCCATTTAGAAAAGTGCAACTAATCAATCTGGGGGGAGGTAATCAGAAACATGTTCACTCAGCAGGTCTGAAGACAAACCTGGGAAGTAATCAATTTAAACAAAAATGCAAAGCACAATAATACGACTGCTGGGATCTGAGAAGCAGTGTTGCTCCAAGATCACTCAGCAGTTCCACCTGCGAGCCTTTTTCCCCTGGAACTGCCCCCGAAGTGAGTAGATCCGAGGCCAGAGGTCTGAAAGCCCAAGACTAATTAATTTGGAAGTCAAGAAGCGAGAGCATTTCCTGGTGCCATGGCATTAGCAACGACCGTTTCCAGATTCTGGACTGAGCAGCCACAGGTTCACCAATGCACTACAGTGTTGAAAGGAGGGGCCCTGAACATGCTAGCCAGGGACAGGTCCGTTCAGGTGCGTGACCCAAGTCAACGACTCTTCCCATCTCAAAGGAACTGAGCATTCCAGGAGGTGGGGTAGGGTAGCAAAATAGTTTTGATAGGACTCAAAGGTATAAATATAGCCTAGGGGAAAGAAGACCAGCATAAAGGTAAAAAAAAAAAAAAAAAAACATAGACTTCCGGTGTCAGCTGTATCAATTATGAATATACAACTTTGGAAAAATAATTTGCCTTGCTCTATGTTGTTTAGCTGCTATAATATATTTAACTGCTATGCGCCTCTGCTTTTTCACTTGTAATATTGGTATAATAATACCTGTTTTTCCAAGCTGTGGAAGGATAAAGAATAATGCTTATAAAGTGATTAGCATAATCAGTACTAATGATTTCACTGTGAATTTGGTTGTTCTGGGAACCTCTGAAGTTCTTCGAAGTCGCAAGGGCAATTGGAAGCCCTTGATTAGTTACTTTGAGAATATTATGGGTTAACATTTTAATTTTTAGGGCCCGCATGCACACGAACTTACTCCAGGGATTGTCATCATCAGATTAGATAAGATCACAGCAGGACGATGAGCAGTGATGTAATAATTGCTTGGCAATTAGAAAACCAAATCGCCTGGGCCAGCATGTCCTTGGAGAAGAAGGAGAGAAAGTAGGACACTGAACGCTGTGAAAACTCAATGCCACTTGGGTGTTGAGAAGGCCTCAACTCCAAGACTCCTATCAGGATAGTAGGAGCAGTGATGAGCATCAGCCTTTAAAGGTTCAGGGGTGGTGTTCAAAAACCAAACTGGAAGCAAGGTAAGGTCTGTTAATAGCAAGGCCCCAAAAGATCATCTCCTGTCACTACTACACAGTGCTTTCTGCATTACAGGCCCACTGGGGTGAGTCAGCAGAAAGAACAAATATTAGCAGGAGTCCCAAGAACTTGTCAAAGAAAGATGATATGTGGCCATTTACGACAAAGCAAGCAGAGGCCAACTCTAAAGGCCAGGAGGTCACGCAACCTTAGGACAAAACAAGAAACAGCTTCGGAGGCAGTAGAGACAGACACAGGTGATGGGCTGGGGAGGTGGGCAGAGGCGGGCTCCAGTGAATCAAGGCTCTGGAGATAAAAGCAACAATGGAAAATCCCCAATGAGGAACTACCTGGCCAAACCCTACAAGCAGGCAGCTGGGAATCATAACATGTCCCTCTCTATCATTTCCCCCATTTGAATCCTTCCTTTGGTCTTGATATTTTTACCTCTGCTATAACCCTTAATGTGTCTTTTCTCCCCCCTCCGCCCCATTTATAGAGCCCACAACCAAGGTTCAGGTTCACCATTGCCTCTCCTCAGGACCATGTATAGGCTCCCAACGGGTCCCTCTGTATGCACTCAGCTTCCTCCTGCAGGACAACCCTTCCCAGTCCACTCAGCAAAGTGCAGCCAGAGTGATCTTTCAAAAGGCAGATATTATCACGTGTACGTATTCCATTTCAGACTTCTGTTTAACACTCTTCGGTGACACTCCCCTGAGTTCAGGATAGAAGTCAAAGTAGTGAAGGTAGCTCCTGGGTCCCACATGGTCTGGCCCTACCTTCTTCTCTAGCTTTATCACGCACCCTTCGTCCTCCCCTCTGTTCAGTCCCGCACCCACCTCGACCAGGGCTATTATCATCTTCCACCCCATCCTCCTTTTTTTATTTTCATCTAGTTTAACTCTCTTATAATATCTAAGCTTGATCAACTCAACCCTTGCTCAGAGAAGACTTTTTCAGTGAGTCACCGCTCCCTCTTTTAGACATGATATACGTCTATACACATCTGCAACGTGTATAAACAATTGAAATTTTATATCTTTTGTGGGATTCTGTGATTAGAGTCTATTCCTACCTACTCCTTTCAGGTTCATTGAGGGCAGACTCATTTTTCTTTATACTGCCCAAAACATTAGTCTACTGTATGTCATTATTTGGAAGTCTCTATAATTGGCTGGAGCATTCAAACAGAATTTCTGGCTTTTACCAATTTTCTTGGTGGATATTTCTTCTCCCTCTTCAATGAGATCTGTATTGGAAGACTTTTGCAGTCTGTTATGCAGAATAATGGCTACCTCGAAGATGCCCACATCTTGCTTCCCACAGTCTGTGACATATTAGGTTACATGGCAAAGGGGAATTAAGGTTTCAGATAGAATTAAGGTTGCTAATCAGCAGACCTTAAAATAAGGAGATTATCCTGGATTATCCGAGTGGCTCCATATAATCACAAGGGTCCTTATAAGTGAAAGAAGGTGTCCAAAGTGTCAGAGTGACAGCGAGATGTAGCTCATGAAGAAGGTCAGGGTGATGTGGTGTGAGAAGGACCTGACCTAATTATCTCTGGCTTTGAATATGGATGAAGGGGGCCAACAGCTAAGGAATGAATAAGCAGCTCTAGAAGCTGGGAAAAGCAAGGACATGGATTCTCCCCTAGAGCCTCCAGAAAAAATAGCTCTGCCAACACCTTGATTGTAGCCAGGGAGACCAGAGTCAGGCTTCCAATCTGCAGATCTAGAAGATAATAAATTTGTGTTGTTTGTGGTACCACAAGTTTATGATAGCAGCCACAGAAGTAACAACCAGTAATCTTTATCTCTCTTGAATGCTAGTATATATCTTGATGGTCATTCACATTGTCTTACTAGGGTAGTTACTTGGAGATGGTTAAGAGGGCTGGACATGGCCTCCCCTGCCACATGCTCTGCCCTCTCTTGCCATGGCTCATTCTAACAATAAAGCATGCTGTTGGTAGGCTCTCAGCAACTGCCCCTACTGGGCACTTCCTCTAGGCCACTTGGGGGCACTTGTAGCTTTGGGGGCTGGCAACAACCATGTGCGACTAATACTATCAGAGACTCTCTGCTCTGTTTCCTGTAGCCTAATGTGCCGAGAGACTTCCAGTCTTCATGGTTCCCAATGCGGCTCCTATCATTGACTCCTTTAGGGTCTTTGTTCCCCCAGCGTTTATGAACAGCAATCATATTCCCTAGTGACTCAACAGATCAAGAACATTTCTTCCGGAAGGTGGCTCACATCGAATGACCTTTGGTGTCAATGGCTCACAAAGCTCATTTTGTGTTTAAATCTTCTGTTATATGAGAGAAGCAAGACTGGAAAGCACTACACAGCAACTCCACATAGCCGCTTCTCCTCACTTTCTTCCTTTGCCTCATCCTGCTTTTTTCTGAGGTGAACAAGGAGTGCTAATTCTCTGTTGGCCTAAGGTTAGAGCTCTAACATCTGTAAGAAGCTTCTAAGAGAGCTGCAGGATTCACCATTCAGGTACCTAAAAATCATGCCAATGCCACAAATTCCTCTAAACCTGTGCCTCCAAAGGCCATTGGGACCATGGGTGCAAGTCTGGCCCCAGAATGTTCGAGATGGCCCACAGTTCCATGGGTAGATATGCAAATTATACACTGATAACTACTTGGTTGCCCATGAAACCAAAGCTGACACATCATGAGATGCTTACCAACTCAGGCATGAAGTCAACTGCCAATAGCTCAAAGACTGAAATATGATGAAAGAGAGCTAGTCCAACCTAATGGGAAGAGCACAAACCACTAATCATGGGCACATTAAGATCGGGTACAACTATCCTCAAACACATTTCTGCCACTTACCAGTTGTGTAACTTTGGAAAACTCTTGGAATTCTCAGAGCCTCAGTTTCCTCACCTGTTAAAACAAAGATGAGAAGATGTCGGTCATCGTTGTAACATATTGATCTCTATGGCAGGCAAATGTTCAGCATTCAAAAAATAAGACCTTGATGCTCCTAGAATGAAGTGTTATCAGTCAATGCTTTTCAAACTATAAAACTGTTCATGAGAAAAATTCTCACTAATATGGATTGTTTGTCATATATGGGCAGAATAGGCAGGTTGGGTTTGCCATCAGGGTCCTGCAATTTTTTAATTCCATATCACCCTTTGCAGTTACTTGTCTCCTTCTTTTTCTTCCATACTTGACCAGACACGATTATGCAGCCCCAAGTCTCAATGGACCGACTCGTGTCCCCTTCTAAGTCTCTTCCTGGCCTTCCTTCCAGTGACCAATTCACCTGGTCATGATGTTAATGGGATTGCAACTGTCTGATGAAGGAAACTCAGGGAAGTACTTAGATCACAATCTATTTCTCTCATGCGATATGACCACCCTACACAGAGAAATGCACACATTTTTCAAGAACTCAAGGTTATGTAGACACTGCAGAGCTTCAAAGAACACTCCCTACAGAGTACTAGACAAAATGTGCTTGCTTCAGATTTAAACATAATCTGGCTCAATCCAACCAAATGATAATTAAAACTAACATTTCCTATGTGGCAGGCACGAGGGCAGGTACCGTCTCATCCCATCCTCACCACAATCAGGTGGGCAAGGATTTTCAGATGAGATGACTGAGGGATAGAATATTTAGGCAGCTTGACTGAGTTCGTGACTTAAACAGAGAAGCCACCTGTTTATTGTTTACCCAAACTTCCCAATTTCAAATGATCCCCAAAGATTTTTTTTCAGCTCCTAATCTCCATGCTCATGAATTAAAAGGAACATTTTTTCCAGTGACACCTTACAACAGAATCACTCACTTCATTTTAATCGGGACCCTTAAACTCGGACTTCGGGTAATTAGAAGTACCATGAAAACCATAACGAACTAGACTGCAATGGCTATTATCACAATGGTAAAGCTTTAAGTGTTTTATATTTTCATATTTATTCCTCTCACTTTTAACTACTATATTTACTTTTTATTTAAACACTGAAATGTGTCAATATAAATCCTTGCTATGTGCAATGAACTGGCAGGAGTAATTTAACTTTAAAACATTATAAAAATCATAAGGAAAAGAACTATTTTTACATTTTTAGAAACTTTGATGGACGATTTTACTGAGTGACAGTCAATGGGAGCAGACAAGCAATGCAACGTGATTAGACATACGGAGCTGTTGGATTTCTCAACCCCACGGGCAACAGAAATGGCAGAGCAGATTTTTGGGAAATTTTACACATTAGTACATAAACAGTCTGTCAAGAAATCACACTTTTCAGATGTCTGCCTCCTACAGTCTTCAAGACATTACAAACTATCACAAATGTGATTTGCAAAGGAGAAGTTTCCTAGCCTCAATAGAAAGTGATTGTCATCACTGACAAAGTCCAGGAATATCAAGTGAAAAATAATAAATCCTTTAAAAAAAACTGATCTGGCAGTGAGTTGTGCACCATTACAGCTAAAAAATATAACTCAATAAAGTTTTCCCCCTCATAGATTTAATATGTTGCCAGCAAGAGCAGATTTGAGCTACGTTGAGTAGGAAACCAGATTTGAAAAAGGACATACTAAAAAAAAGTACACCGTAAAGCAGCCTGAAAGTATATAAATGCAAAAAAAAAAAAAAAAATGCTTGGCAACTGTTTGTAAAATGGGATGAATCAAAAGCCAATTAAGAGATCAAAATATATGGAGCCAATATCATAAAAGTGGGGGCGACAATATAGGCAGCTTGGAAGCTAATTAGAATGGAGAGGTGATAATTGTATGCACTGGGGGAAGGCAAACTGTAGAGTCTCGAATGGAAATGAGGCAGAGATTGAGAAGGAAAAGATCTCAAACACTTCTGTGGTGTGGTAGTAAATAGTCAAAAACAAAAATGTGAGAAATGAACCCCTTGGTGAGGTGAAGAAAACCTCTTTACTAACCCTAAGGTTCATGACTTAATAGACTCTAAAGGGCCATGGTTCCTTGAAAAGAGAGATTGTGGGGTTTTTCCTTCTCCCCACTGGAAAGAGGATGCTCTCCAGTCATCTGTGTTCCCCCTCTTTTTTCCTCTTAGAGTGGGCTTGAGGGAGCCTGAAGATTGGGGATTACAGATGAAGCTCCACTCCAATTTCTAAACTGTTTCTCTGGGCAGCACGCCAACATTTTTTTTTTTTTTCTTATCCAGTCTCCACAGCTCTGGGCTCACCCTTCCTTCCTTCCTTCCTTCCTTCCTTCCTTCCTTCCTTCCATCCTTCTTTCCTTCCTCTCTCTATCTCTTTCACTCTTTCCCTCTCCCTTTCTTTCTTTCTTTTCTAGAAAAGTTTGTCCCTGCCTATCTTATGGCTGTTCGACTTTTTTTGTATGTTATTTGCCTTTTCCAGAATTTCTGCAAAGTCTTGTTCTTTCCCTGATGATGACCTATTTGGTCAGAATGCCTGTAGAGCTTTACTCCAGATAGCAAATGAAGCAAAAACAATGCCTTTCTTTTAATAAAGTCACTGAAGTGACAACTCCCAGACTATGGCTAAAAAAAAAACAAAAAACAAAAAACAAAAAACAAAAAAAACCACCTTGAAGTTTGATGAGACTCCACATTCTTCTGTTCTCTTATTCCTAAACCTCTGAGTCTTGGGCATGCAGACATTCTGGGCAGTCAGCTCCCCATGGCCTTTGTCAAAGCAACAATATGCTTCCATAAACACTCTTGTAGATCAGGCTCTTCCAAACTGCTTCCACAAGTTCTTTCTCTTTATAGAATGCTTGAAAGGATGGTTGTTTCAAGACAAAGATTTGATGGCTTTTGTTTGGTTACTTGTTTGATTCTTGCCAAGTAAAACAGTGTCACTTATGAACCTCTGAAAGCATTATACAAAGAAAAAATATTAAAGCCACATTTTATAATTTTTTAACTGACAAAGTACCAAAATCTACCCCCCAAAAAGTACACAGAGGAAATAAAACCTTGGGTAGCATATACATAATGGACTAGCAGAGATTATAGTGAATAAAAAATTAATTTTATATATCGAACAGGTAAAATTTGAAACAGACTCAGAAAATCGAGATGGATTGAAATGAGATAAAACACAAAAGAGTGATCAGAGGTCTCCAAATAATTACTTCCTTTGGAGGACAAACAACTCTTAGCCATCCTAGAAAGCTTCACAATTGCCTAGTCCTCTCAAACATAAACCTCTTTTCCGTCTAGAAGACATTCATTATAAATATGGCCTTATATTCTGCACTGTGTAGTAGAATATTATAATATAATATTATATAATTATATATATTATATAATTATAATATTATAATTATATAATATATAATTATATGATTATATACATTATATATATTATATAATTATAATTATACTATAATATTATATACTACACAATGCAAAACAAAACACAAATCAAAACCACACAGCACTTCTACTTCTAATCAAGATGGAGTAATAAGTGATATGTTTACCCTCCCACCTGAAACAAAGAAAAAAAAAGATGAAAATAGAAATAAGCATTTTTAAGCTATGGAAAATTAGGCTGCAAAGCAGAATAGTTCATGAGAGACAGGAAACAAAAGGGTTGAAGCCTGTAATAATCCCAGATGATAACAAAAACACACTATGTTTTGAGAAAATTTCCAGGACATGGCAAAGAGAATGAGAATCTATAGGAAGCCTGGCACACATCTCAAGTTGAGGAGACAGAGCTAAGAATTTAGGGAAACCAAGAAGGCTAATGTCCACAGAACAGAATACTGAAAAGTGGAGATCTGTACACAGAGAGAAACCCGAAGATCTGTCAAGGTCTCCTTTGGGTATTCAGCAGAATATTGATCTGCATGTGAATTGTAAAAATATCCAAGGCATTCAAAAGGACCACCTGAAATAATTAGAAAGATCAGTTCCTAGAGTTCACACAAGGCTGGAAATAATGCCTGTGCCCAACAATCAAGGTGGAAAATTCACTATGTATTAAGGAAAGAACTCAGAAGGAGGGTAATAATTAGCCCTAGATAAAACATGGCATGAATTTTAAAAGAAAGACTTATTAAGATCATTCTGTTTCCAAGAACTTAACTGCATCCCACAACAAAGCTCAAGAGTGTTTATAAGAATACATAATATCCACATATAACAATATAAAATTGGCCATGCTTGGCATCCAATTGAAGACTATCAGATAGGCAAAGAAGCAAGAGAATCTGACTCCTGATGAGGAGAAAAAAGCAATTAACACAAACTGATCTCGAATTGACATAGATAGTAGCATTAGAAGAGTAGGACTTTAAAAGTCTTTTCAAAACTATATTGCATACGTTCAATAAGCTAGAACAAAGATTGAACAAGCTAAGTAAAGACGTATAAGGTATTTTAAAAGATACAAATTGAATTTCTAAAAATCAAAACTATAATATATAAGATAAAATAAATATGCTGGATGGGATTAAAAGTAGAGTAGACATTTTAGAAGAAAAAATAGTAAACTTGGAAACATAACAGTATTAAACTACAGAGAGAAAAAATGTCAAAAACAAACAATAACTAAAATCATAGCATCAGTGAGCTGTGGGATAACAAAGCTGAATATACACATAATAGGAGTTCCTGATTTGAGGAAAAGGGAAGGAAAAAAAATACTTGAAAAAAGTGTTTTTTTCAAAATTGGGTAAAAACCATAAACTTACAGTTGCAAGCATGAAAAACATGAAGAAAATTATATTAAGGTACATCATCCTCACCAAATATTATAAGACAGTAAAAAAGGGCAAGTCTCAAATGCAGCTAGACAAAAAAAAAAAAAAAGGACATTATGGAAAAAGGAAGAACAAGGTAAGGATTAAAACAGATTTATTACTAGAAATAACCCAAGTGAAAAGAAAAAAATGCACCGTTATCTTTAAATACTTACAGAAAAAGAAAGACTGTCCAGTTAGAATTCTATATCCCCAAGCAAATCTGAAATCAAAAGTACACAAGAGCTGAATGAATTTATCACCAGTAGACCTGCACTACGAAAAATATTTTTTAAAAAAGGGAAAAGGCAGGCAGAAAATACCACCTGGAAAGCTGTTCTACTAAAAAGAAGTGAAAAGCACTAAGGATGGAACTCTGTGCTCTTGCCCAGGGTAACCCCATGACAAGCATGATGGAGGTGGTTAACTGGCACCAAACATCCTTCCCCCCAACCTCACTATAGTGAGGCTAATTGCTGGGAATCTGCCATTAGACAAGGACTGCATTTCCCCACCCCACCCCCCTTTTGCATCTAGCCATGACTATGTGGCCAACACAGTGATGTGGTCACTCTAGGCCTCCCAAGGGTACAGCTTCCCCCCTCTCTTTCTTCTTCGGTGACAACCTTGGCCACGTGTTGATGATGGCAGGCACAGTATGGAAGGAACTTGTGTAAAAAAAAAGAATCTGGTTGGCTTTTGTTCTTGGTTCCTTGGAGGAAGCCTCTGAACCCTTGGAATTTCCAGAGTGATGGGAGTATCTTCGTTATTCCTGGTAGAGCTTCTGTTTATATTAATAAGATGACTCGGGAAAGGGGGCTGATCATGCCAGAATTACCAACCATGTAAATGAAGGGTCTGGCCTTTGAGCCATGTACTCTCAGTCTGACCTCCGTGGAGGGAAGGAGTGTTGGAGACTGAGTAACATGGCCCATGGTTCGGTGTATCATGCCGACGTAATGAGACCCCAATTGAAACTATGGGCCACAAGGATTGAGGGAGTATCTCCGCTTGGCAATACCGTGGAATGTCACTCATTGTTACGCCTGGATCTTTCTAAATCTTGCCCCATGCATCTCTTCTTTTGGCTGGTTCAAATTCATACCATTTTACAAAAATAAAACTGTAATTGTAAAGACTAACACTTTATTGCGTACTGTGAGTTGTTCTAGTGAATGATCAATCCCAAGAGGGGTGGTGAGAACCCCTGAATTTGTAGCCAGCTGGTCAGAAGTTAGTGTGGCCTAGGGACCCTCAAACTTGCAGCTGGTATCTGAAGTGAAAGTAGTCATGCAGAGGATTGTCCCCTTGAAATTCAGCCTGACTCCAGATAGATGATGTCAAACCTCTGTCCTAAATCACCCCATGGATGTCTATGCCCCTCCCTGCATTGAACTGTTATATGAACAAGAGACACACATTTTTCAAAAAGTAAGCTAATGAATTTGGGGGATTTATATGTTATCGCGTCTTTAGTTACCCCAACTGCATTGCCATTAGCTTCCTCTTTCCTTCAGGTTTTTCTCAAAATTCCTTTCCTACTAAGTCTTTCTCCCTACCTGTAATTTCACCCCCCACCTAACATTTCATATCCCCCTTCACTGTTTTATTATTCCCCTTAGCATTTATTACCACAGCAGTCCATATATTTTACATGCTTATCATCTTTATTTTCTGTCTCCCTTAGTAGAATGTGAGCTTCAAGAAGGCAGAGATTTACACCCCCACTTGTTCATGGCTTTACCTGGCTTTATCTGCTGGGATTCGAACAGCGCAGCACGTCGGAGGTGCTTACTGAATAAACACATGAATCGGTAGGCTGAATGCATTAGATGGATACACAGGATGCTATAAGAACAGCCCACACAGAATCTATTAAATTGCAATTAACTCAAGGAGAGAAAACAAAACGTCAAGTAGACTAGTGACAAGAGGAACTGAAAGAAAATGGTACACGGCTGAGTTACTAGTTATATAGAAACCATTGGGTTACTAACCCAGTGATTGGGGAACTAACCACGTGATGAGGAAGATGTTAATGAAATCTTCATCTTCAGCGACCAGGGTACCTGAGGAAATTGTGAAGCAGCAGAGTTAGAGATGTCTGGAAACCCACTTAAGAAGCGATGATAAGGGGCACCCGGGTGGCTCAATGGTTGAGCATCTGCCTTTGGCTCAGGTTGTGATCCTGGGGTCTTGGAATCGAGTCCCACATAGGGCTCCCCACACAGAGACTGCTTCTCCCTCTGCCTATCTCTTTGCCCCTCTCTGTATGTCTCAAATAAATAAATAAATAAATAAATAAATAAATAAATAAAATCTTAAAAAAAAAAAAAAAGAAAGAAAGAAAGAGATGATAAGCTCAATTTGGGACAAGGCATTTCAACACCTTCCAAAATTACCTGGGCAAACCAACCAGGCCAAGAATGCGGTAGTCCTCGGGATAAAACACAGGAATTAGAAGCAGAGGAGTGTTGTGGAGGAAATTTCTAAATTAATCAGGAATATCACAGGTTTATGCCAATGAGATATATTTTCTAACTCTCTGTGGAATCAAAAAGAAATTGGTAAACCAAACAGTTTTAATTCAGGTCCAATTTATTTCTCTAGTTTATGTCTTTTAGAGACCCACAAGTGAACACTTAGAGTATTCGAACGTTACTGAAACTATTATGTTAGAATATCTCAAGCACAGAAATTCATGTGTTATAGACCAGCAGGGATATTTACTACCTTCAGCATCTTCAAAACTCTCGAGAATTGAATGGATCTTATCTTTATGGCTGAAAATAAACTTAGAGTACTTCATTATTGCTGCTTAATAACAAAGCTCTTTTGCAAACAAGCAGGCCGTGAGCAGAACTTAAGATGAGTAATCACATCCAAGCAGTTTAGATGATCAATCATCTTATGTATGCATAAAATATTAAACATAATGAACATGTTAGGGAGCTATCGATCTATTCCAGTCCAAGTCACGACAAAACACGAATGGTTTCTTAGTGATTGAGAGCATTGATTAGACCCTGGGGTTTATACACATGAATAAGAAGAAGGCCTTCGATGTAGGACTTCCAGTAGAGACCAAGCAGCTGACCTCCTGACTCCCCAAAGATCACAACTCGCTCTTTTTATCAAGTGAACATGGAAAGACTGTTCTACAATAGGCCATATATGTACAACTGTCCCATTTGCAGTGCCAATTTTATAACCTCAAGTTTTATTCCATCCACAAATCTCCACAATTGTGGATAGTCTGCTTTCCATTCCAGAAATCGGTCCACCATCTGGCTTCTTTCCTCAGCTTCCTTGCTCTCCTCTTTTCTCCTTTACCTTTTTCTTCACCCATCCTGCCCCTTCCTTCCATGTCCCCGGGGCCATGTTGTTCACTATCTTTACCGTTTCATTCATTTATCCATTCATTCATGCCGTATCCTAGTCTCTCTGTGTGGATGCCCCTCCTTCCTTTTCACCCAGAGAACTCCTACCCCTACTCGAAAGCCGTGTTTCTCCAAGTGTGGTCAGAGTTACCTAAAACACTTGAGTTAAATAATTTAGGAGAAATGTCAGTTTCTACCCAAGAATTTTCATTTTTAACAAACACCTATACAAGATCTTTTCTGGGCATGTGATGACTAGTTCCCCCCCACCCCACCCTCAGCATCGTGTTGCAGCAGATAAGCAATCGCTCATGCCATTGGCTGGTCTCAGATACATACCTACAGTCTGACCACACACATGGGATGCTCAGTAATTGCTACATATATTTTGTTAGGCTTGCAACCACAGATTTTGTGCTTTTGTAGTTAATTTTCTCAGAATAGAGGTGGAGGACACAAATGTCTTGGAATTATTTGGGTCTCCCCAGACCTGGTGGCTCCTTGCTCCACATAGACAGCTGACTGTTGCCACTACCTCCATGTACTTTTATTAAGCACTGAAAAGAAGCACTGGGGAGCTTCTCCACTCAACTGGGATCTTAATTTAGAGTTCATCCTCTGCACTCTCCAATGCTTGTTCTACGTTTAAATATAATGAAAATGACTTAATGCAGGATCTAATTATCATTTTTGTCAATACTTGAACCAGAGAAGTCTGTTATACCAGCATCTCTGATGATTCTTATGCACACAAAAGTTCAAGAAGTTTTTAGGTCTTCATAGATTGCTGCAGTGATGGGCCCCATGTGCTCATACCTCCCTGTTAACATGTCCCTTTGCCACGTGACTTCTCCCATTTCTCCCACCAAGAATAGAATCTATTTCTTCATTTCTTCAATCTGGTCTTAGCTTTGTGACTTGCTTCAACCAATAGATAATAACAAATAGTGCAGATGGAGGGCTTGTGTGTTGGAAGTCACACTCTCTTGCTTCTGGAAGCCCTTTCTCCGTACAAATCAGCCCAAGCTACCCGGTTGGATGAAGAGAGACTGCCTTAGAGAGGTTCAAGCAACTTCCTAGCTGTTCCAAAACCCCCAGGCATCTTAGGCCCCAACTAAGACAAATATGGCCCCAGATACTGAGCCCATTTTAGATCATCCATCCCTAGCTGAGTCAAGCCAAGCTAGAAGAGCCATAGAACCAAACCACAGAGTTAGAAAGTATAATAAATATTCATTATTTTAATCCACTGTGTTTTGAGGTAGTTTATTTCAGAGTAAAACCAAACTTAGCCAAAGGTTTAGCTGAAAAGGAATTTTTTTCTTCACCTATCTCCACCCCAGAGCACACACCACCCTCTCTGGGTTCTTCCAAAGTACTATATTCACAACACTAACAAGAGATATCATTATTGTAGCTTAATACTAATACTCAGCACATCTGTAGGAAGTATAACAGTATCCCATTTTATAGACATGGATACTGAGCCTTAAAGAGATTATACGAATTGCTCAACGTCACACCAGTAGTACTCACAGTAGACGCAGTATTTGAATACACTGTAGATTCTGGGTACCTCGAGATTCAAGACAATTTTTGATTGTCTTTTCAAACAGATAGTGGGTGGGCATAATTCTGGGAATAACACAGCTGCTTAATAAATACTTATTTAGATGAATTGACCTTTGACGTTATGCCTATCTTCCTAAGTCTGGTTTGTTCAATTTTTACTTACCACTTCATTAAAACAAAACAAAAACAAATGAACAAACAACAACAAAAAAACAATCAACCAACTAAACAAACAAACAAAAAACCCAGAAGGATGAAAATGACATTTTTATGGCCCCCAGTATCCTGAACTATAGTCTCCTTTCCAATGGCTTCCACAGGTCCCTTCCACTTTTAGGTTTTTCACTTTGGTTTTACACCCTTCCTATAATAGTCACACTGTAATACATTTTGAATGACCAGATATTTCTATGGCTCACTTAGATACTGAGACCTTGATATTTATTTTTAAAGAATATTTCAAGGATGATATACAGGTAGAAACTATAAACACCAGTCTTTCCCTTATATAGGACTTCTTAAGTTTCTAACCCTGATCCAGTCTTTCTAGGTTCATATCAACCACACCAATCTCTTAGAAACCATCCAGTTTTTGTTGTCATGCCATTTAACTGAGGACAATGGCACCATGGTTGACCTAAGTGTAGGATATTTAAGACCGATTCCTTTTTTTTTTTTTTTTCTCCTACACTCACACTGCTGGTAAGCATTATCAAGTTTAATTCTCAGTGTGTCCTATGTGCATGTATATGTGTGTATTTGGAGGAAAAAACCTCATGACATCACCAATGTGAGAGATGAAGAAACAAGGGTCTGGGAGGATGTGAGTGGCAAAACAGGACAAAAGCCACAACTCCCTTGAGTAAAGTTTTATTTTTCTTCCAAGCAGTTCTGGCCTTGATTTAAGAGATTGTCAAGATCTTCAAACTTTTCCCCAGGCATTTGGAGTATCCAAAAGATAGATATTGCTCCCAGGCAGTTTTCCTTCATTCTAGGAGAAATTTAAACAAATACAATATTTCTTATTCAAGGAAGCTTAAATCATTAAAAAAAAAAAAAAAAAAACAACCTAAACGTCTTCAATGCCCAAAAGTGTTTAAGAATTTTAATCTGTCTTTTGTCCCATTCCTTAGAATTACTTTTCAAATGGTTTGGATTTAGCTAAACCTAAAATAGATTTTTGCCAAGAGTCTTTCCCTCCCTTAATTTTTAAACCCATGTGTATTTTAAGGGAAATTTAATACATATGCTTCTAATTCATGTGCACTTAACTCATCAGAATGTTGTTTTGTAAGACCTGTTTGAAGTTTAAGAAGTCTTTCTGGAGCCTTCCTTTAATAAGTCTTTTCAAGCCTTTATTCTTAGAAGCAGGAAGTCACATTTTGCCAGGAATAAATGAATTTCAACCCCCAAAGGTTCACATTCGGTCCAAAACTGACGGCCAGGACACTTTGTGAGTTATTCGCAAAAATGAGTTCTCTTGGCCCTAGCGTAACGTCGTTTGATTTTTTAAACCCCAGACGCAGAGAATCTAGATGTGCTTTTATCCATCTCGTTCCAACATATGAAACTTGTCAGTGATATTTGTGATCGAATATAATGTTTCAAACAACTATTCTCAACGCATCCTAAAATTCCTAAAGATCTGCCGAGTGGATTTTGCTAATAAGCCGATAAGATCATTTCCTCAAGATAAAAAGCACAAAAAATAGTAGCTATTGAGCCAGAAAGAAATGATAATGGGGGGGGGGGGTTGGAGTTGGTGAAGTGAGATACGGAGAGAGATCACTTACAGAGTAACAGATGACAACAGCTCAGTGATCTAAACACAGCGTAAGAAGGACTTTGATGAGTTTTTATCACAGGTCCGTGTGTCAGAGACTCTGACATAGATGAAATATGAGGATTAAAGACCAAAGAGGCTCAAGGCAAGATGCTGAACAAAATGCCGCTCGTGAGTTATGAGGACAAGAGAGACAACAGAGAAATCTGCGTGTTTAAAAAAGTTACCACTCCAGCTAGGATAATATCCCATCAGATTTATTTTTCACTTCCCGCTGACGGCCACAGCTGTTCTTTCTGATTTTCCCAGTTCAGGCCTCGCAGGCCCGGAGCCGATGACACCCAGGGAGAAGGCCAACCCTGGAACCCTTGCTCAAGAGAAGGGCTCGTGAGAACCCCAGAGGCCAAGGCCTCGGAGTTACCTTGGCCTCCTCGTGATTAATTCATCCCTGTCGAGTAGAACAAGCAACCCTCATTGTTGCAAAACAGAATAATCACCTCGGCACTTCTTAGTGGCTTTCTATTGAACAGAACTTGGAGGCAACCCAGTGACCACCGGTAGGAAGGCCACATGCTCTCTTCCGGGGGGAATAACCAGAGGCTACGAAATATCTACTCCTAAAAAGTCAAGGTGTCGCTCAGGCTCTGGCTGAGGAAGCGGAGAGAGGGAGCCATGCCCCCCAGGGAGGTGGGCCGCCTGCCAGGGGCCTGGGCCCGTCTAGAACCGTCCACACGGTGACTCTGGAGGGCGAAGGGCCCACACAGCAGCAGGACTCCTCCTCTGGCTCTGTCCTCTCGTCGGGAATGAGGACCCTCAGCGGAAACCAAACTATTACTTCATAAACTGGGTTTGTCCCTCTTGGATTTGCATTCTTGTTTTCTTTGTTTTCCGTGATCTCCCTCGGATTGTATCTCAGCGTTTCCATGGGTTCTGTTGTGTTTTCCCCCTTGTCTTCCCCTCCAGCCTCCTCATTACCTCGCATTTCCTTCATCCCGTTTGTATTTCTCACAAATCTGCTTCTCTGTGCCCTCATCACATTCCATCTGTTCTTTGTCCCCGGGTTCACCTCTTCCCCTGCCTTTGACTGGTCTGGCCTGCTTTTTCTCCGTGCCTAGGAGCACAAAGGCAGCTGCTCCTTTTTTTGTTTTGTTTTGTTTTTTTTCTTTTTCTAACATCCCTTCCGTCCCAGGCCTCCGCTCTGCATAGTAAATTGGCGATGGAGTAGGAAAAATCCACATTAACTCTTGCTTGACAACAGAGAAGAAGGGGAGAAAGGCATACATCATCCGGAGGTGGCTCCACAGAGAGGCCAAAGCGGGCTTGACAGGCCAATGGGGCAAAAATTGTGACATGAACCCATAAGCTGTCACCCGTGAATTATGCTGTGGTCCTGCTGAGGCGTCCAACCACCACATGGGGACAAGGCTTGACGCCGCAGGTCCCCTAGCCCAGCTTCCCATCCGGTGGAGGCCTCAGGCCTGTCGCATCCAGTGATGGCTTATGATTCCAGAAGTTCCCTTCTTCTGTAATTAGAAAGCAGTGATTTTTAGAGCTTCCCCTTACTAAACTCCAAACAGCCTCACTGTGATTCCAACCAGTTGTCACAAGTCCCCCCTCTCGAGTGGCACAGTAGCAGGGTCTTCGCCACACAAACAGCTCTCTCACCATTGACGTTGCTGTCTTCTCAGCACAGGTAACGCTGGCCTTCCTTACCACACGACCAGCCCTGCGAGGACAGATACTGCGTGTCTCTTGTTCACCTCGGTAGCCTCAATCCTCAACGAGGTCCCCAAATAGCAGGGCACTAACCCAGCCCTTGCTAAATAAACCAGTTAGCCCTTCTTAGAAAAGAGACCATGATCCTGGGAAAGTTTAAGCAACTGAAAGGTCCAGTCCACCCAGCTGGAAAGTGAGGGAGCTCAGATATACTCCCATCTGATTCTCTCGGAACCCACAGGCCATCCGTTTAGCCTTCACACTCTTTCGCTAACAATATACTTTGCATAAAGTTGTAATGGCTGAGCTATGTGGATGCTAAGAGCACTAGTGGACCAGAAGAGGCCTCGGGTTGCCAACGATGGCCAGGGGAAGCACATGCCTCTCCAGCAGAGAGGGGCTGGGTTGCAGCCAGTCCCATCCCGCACCCAAAACGAAGAGGAAGGGCCAGCTCTACGTAAGGAGCACAGGGCAGGAGGCTTGGAGGCGAGACACAGCCAAGCACAGCACACCCAAGGGCAACTGTCCATAGGCAAAGGAGAACACTTGGACCAGGCACCTCTCCTAAAGCCATCGTGTGTGAAAGTCACTAGCAGAGAACACTGGGCCAGGCACCAACTTGAGAAAGAGGAGGACAGAAAAACCTGATAGAGAGACAACCCCTCTAATAGTGAGCTTGAAGTTTGAATTAGCTCAACCCATGAGAGTGAGTTAACCTGAAAGAAGAGGCTCCTGGGTTTAATGGAGCTTCATATTCTCTCCCGTTGCCCCAGCAAAGGGGATAGGGCTCCTGGAGCAAGACATTTTCTTTATTTGGCACATTTGTGAACTGTTGAAATTTTGTAATTCTTCTGTCAAGTTCTTCATGCAGTTACTATAGCATATTATGACTCCCCCAATATCTCTGTAATCCACAAGATAATTGTTAAATTCTTAAATTCCTTGAATATATGTATTTGTTGAAGTGAAAAATTCATCTATATTTTGTGTACATGTATATATTTCTGTGATTTAGAAATGTAGAAGACTTTCACCCAAATGCTTGATCTCTCTTTTTCTCTTATTTCTTTCTTTCTTTTTTTTTTTTCTTGACTAGTTCTTTCTCATGACAGTCTTATAAACTATGTAATATTAACATCCGGATGTTCATCCCCTGGTACGTATCTATTTTTATTTGAATGATGAAGTGACTACTGGTCTTCATTTGCCGAATATCACAGAGCATATTAATAATCATGCTAAAGACATAGAGCCATGCCTTTAGTTTTAGTTTCTCAGGCAACTTCTTCTAGTATTAAATTCAAATTCAAATACACGTCATGATTTTTGTCAGCATAAAAATGCCGCACAGGTATGGGTTCCATATTGTTGACTGTCTAGGAAAAGGGGATTGTGGCCAATTTGTATTTCTTCTTATCTATATGTCAAATAAACTGGTAGTGAGGTAAGATTGCAGGTCATTGACTCTGGGGGAGATACAAGACTCTTCCCCTCCCCGCTCATTTCCCCCCGGCCTCATCACTCCACTCCTCAAGAGAAAAAGACAAAATGGAATCTTCCATATTTCAAAGTGGGGTACTAACGTAGGGAAGAGAGCTCGTAGTGCTCTTTGCCTTCGTGCCTGTCTGTAGAACCTTAGTTATACTTAAACACTGGATACCCAAATGTTCCAAAGATGAGTGGGAACAACCATCTGCTTCCCAGTATCCCAAATCTTCCTTTATATCAAAAGAGGTGTTGGGCGTGAGATTCTCTATCCCTGTTGGGAGTCTCAGAAACTCCTCCAGATATTTTGGAGTGTGATTCTTCATTGGCCCCAGATGACTTTTTCAAATATATATTGTTTATATATAGTTTACCAAGTTCCCAAAGTGCTTGAAGTTCTTTTTACTTACCACATAAATATATTAGGAGATATTTAACCAGAAAGACGGAACCCTATCAAAAAACTAACTTATACTTTTTACATATGCTAGCCAGTATTTCTTTTTTTAAAAAAAGTAGTCTGTTTATGATTTTCATTGCTCAATAAAATGCAGTTCCCCACTTGATTACCATATCTTCGAGGATCATTGTGTATCTGCAGATATCAAGGTTATACAAAGTCAAGGATAAAGTCGCTATTAACTTTCTGGAAGGGATTCAAAGCTTTATTTGACTCGGGGACTTGAATTAGACAGGATGTTTCTGAGGTCTGTGGTTATCTCAGGATGCAAAGTTGCTTTTGTTTTCCCCATTGTGTATAAAATATACGCGCTTAATGATAATGGTGGCAAGACAGGGTGGCAGTTTACACATAATCTTGCAGTTCCTTGTAGTTGCGCTGTGTCTTTTCTTTACAGGATCTTTGCACACGCCTCTCCTACTGCCCTGGATGTGCTTTCCCAATTCCCCCCCCCCCCCAACCAACTCATGTTTCTCCTTCAGATTATAGCTCTGATATCATTACAGTAGAGGAGCCTTCAATAACCGCCGATCTAGATCACAATCCCACTAACCAATATTCTTGATCTCCCTTAATTATACAGCTTTGCACATTTCCTCTTCTCCTTGTATCAAGTAGCAGCTTCCTCGTGGCAGTGACCAACTTTTGTTTTGTGCTTTACAGTTTACAAAGGATTATCACGTTTTTATCTCATGTGAACCTCAAAACCCATTCGTATGATAGATGGGTGAATGCTATCACTTCCATTGAATAGAAGGTAAAGCTGAACTTGAAAGCGCGGAGGAGACTTGCCTATGACCAAACACGGAGCAAGGGCTGCACTAAAACTTGGATTTGGAGCTTCTGGACCAATTCCATTAAATGTGCATGTTACTACCTGCAACCTGTTGGAGAAAGAACGTCGTGTGTGATTTTTCTCCCTTCCCTGGTGTATATTTTCACCAGATTTTTAGAAGTTGTTTGATTATTTAATCTCTAGTGTGGTTTATGACATGAGATTTTTCATATTGTTGGGGTAACTGTCACAGTATTTGATATTCGCATTATAGTATTTGAGTATTTGTCACAAACAAATAAATACTCAGCCAGTTTTCAATTTTCATAACAGCCAGAGGCAGTGATAGCTGAGTTAGCAGATAAGGAAGATGGAGAAAGACGCTTGGAGGGAAGAACAAGAATCTAGAACAACTGCAAAGAGAGTAAGCAAAGGTTCTGACAATAAAAAAAAAAAAAATTTTTTTTTCCTCCAAACTCCCTCTCTTCTGATTAAACATTCTTGAATGCTTCAGTGCTCTATTGGAGTCAGGACCAGCTCCTAAAAGCCAGTTGTTAATCAGAAATTTTGTGAATTGGTAGCTTAAAAATTGGCCATCATGAGAGTATTTACACCACAGATATCTCAGGTCAGTACCATTTCATCTCAGAGCATGTTTATGAGCACACCACTAGATGTTAACCACATTGATTACTAGAGATAATTTTTTTTGTAGGTGACGTGGCAAAAGCAATTAAATAAGAACAATAAAGTGAAGAATAATAAATGTTCTTTATATATTTTACGTGAGAAATATATACGAGGTTCTCATATATTATCTCATTTAATCTTCACGAAAAGCCTATGGAAGCAGTGGAGAAGATATTATTTATTAACTTATTTTACAGATAAACTGAGACACCAGATACTGGTAATGGTAGTGTTGAGGCTAAAATCAAATGTTTCTGTGGCTTTCCCCAATATCTTTCCGGTGTTATATAGCCTTCGTCCTTGCTCATGGGGAGTGCTTTATTCGGGTGACAATTTGTGTTTTTCAGAGAATAAGACAGAAACACACAAGTTTTATGCAGACTTTGCCATGGTTGAAAATGGATGGGAATTCTGTTTTTGTTTTTCCACCGACAATCTGTGGAATCTGGAATGTTTTTCCTGAAAAAAGAACCCACATGACCATGTGCTAATGTGAGTTTTTTTAGCCCTGGTTTGCCACAACCCTCTGTTTGTTTTCTCTTAAATGTTAATTTCTAATTTGAAAAACCTGCTCAGAGAATAAACACTGAACCCTTCAAGACTATTTTTAAATATCTTCTTGGTTGCTTGGTTAATTGGAGCATGTATATGCTGGATTGACAGTTCTAACGATTGAATCAATTTATTTATCCCTCGCTTAGAAATATTACTGAGATTGTCAGGTGGTGGGAGGGAAGGAATGAAGGCAGCAAGATAGATGGTGGCAGAGAAAGTCCCAGCCCTTGTTCTCCCAAGAAACACAGATCTAACAATGATATAAGTGACACAATACCTGTAAGTGAAGCCTAAAGTCCAGTTAAGAATTTGCAGTACATCAGATGACACGGATCTGAGATCACACTGAAATGGTAAGAAGAACAATTTCTCTTTACTCACCTCAGCCCCTCCCCCGAGCTGACACAGTTCAGTGCCAAGAGGAATTGTTACTTCTCCCTGGGGTGGAGGACAGTGGACAGCTTCCCTGGGCTTTCCGTGTAATCTCTGAGGGGCTGGTTTCTGTCTCAGCTCACACAGAGTGCAAAGAGCTGCCATTGTCCCAACAATGGTTAGAGAAATGGGCACCTTCCTGCAGCCAGCCAGGTTCTGCGAGTCTTCTAGAAAGTGCAGAACTGAGGCCTGTCCTGCAGGATGATGGAAGATGTGGAGCATGGTTTCAATGTCCTTAGCCTTTCAGTACCCTCTCCAAGGGGTGAGTCCTATACACTAAATATTTGTATCCCTCCCACTCATTCATATGTTGCAATCCTAACCCCCTATGTAATGATATTAGGAATGGGGGCCTTTCAGAGGTGAGTAGATAATGAGGGCAGATCTTTCATGAATGGGGTTAGTACTTCTATAAAAGAGACCTCAGAGGGCTGCCTTAGCCCTTCCACCATTTGAGGACACAGTGAAAAGAAGGCCGTGTATGAACCAGGAAGCAGATTCTCCCAGACACCAAATCTGCAAGCACTTTGACCTCAATCCCAGCCTATAGAACTGTGAAAAAGAAATTTCAATTGTTTATAAGTCACCAGTCTGTGGTATTTTGGTATAGTAGGTCAAACTTATTTTATGAAGCCAGCATTACTCTGATACCAAAGCCAGACAAAGACACTACAAGAAAAGAAAACTACAGACCAGTATCCCTGATGAATGTACATGCAAAAGTCCTAAATACGAACAAAATACTACCAAACTGAATTCAACCACACATTAGAAGGATTATACAGTATGAACAAGTGATATTTATTCCTGGGATGCAAGAATGATTCAACATATAAAAATCAATTAATGTGGTTCTCCAGGTTGACAGAATAAAGGCTAAAAGTTCCACAATCATCTCAACAGCTGCAGAAAAAAAGTGTTTGAGAAAACTGAATATCCACATGCAAAAGAACAAAAGGGGACCCTTACTTTACACCATACACAAAAATCAACTCAAAACTAATTAAAGATTTAAAATAAGACCTGGAACCATAAAACCCTTAGAAGAAAATGTAGGCAGTAAGTGCCTTGACATTGGTCTTATCATTGACTTCTTGGATTTGACACTGAAGGCACAAGCAGCAAAAGTAAAAATAAAGAAGGAGGACTATATCAAACTAAAAAAGCCACTTCTGCACAGTTAAACAACAGAGTGAAAGGCAACCTACGGATTGGAAGAAAATACTGCAAAAACTATCTGCTAAGAGATTACTGTCAAAAATATATAAGGAACTTATATAACTGAATAGAAAGAAAATAATTAAAATTTTAAAAAATAGGCAAAGGATTTGAATATCTATTTTTCCAAAGAAGACATATAAATAGCCAACAATTATATGAAAATATCACTGTCGCTAACCATCAGGGGAAAGCAAATCAAAATTACAACGAGATATCACCTGACACCTGTTAAGATGGCTATTACTAAACACTCAAGAGGTAACAAATGTTGGCAAGGAAATGGAGAGATCTGAATCCTTGCACATTGTTGGTGGGGATGTAAAGTGACACATCAACTACAGAAAACAGTACAGTAGTTCCTCGAAGAATTAAAAATAGAACTATCATATGATTCAGCAACCCCACTTCTGGGTATATACCCAAAAGAAGTGAAGTCAGGATTTTGAAGAGATAAATGCACCCATGTTCATTGCAGCATCATTCACGATAGCCAAGATATGGAGATGGCTTAAATGTTCGTTGACAGATGAATGGATAAAAATGTGATATATACATACACTATAACATTACTCAGTCTTAAAAAAAGGAAATCCTGCCACATGTTACAACACACATGAGCCCAGAGGACTTTATGTTGTGTTGAATGAAATAAGGCAATCACAGAAGGACAAATACCCCACGATTCCATTTATATGAGGAATCTAAAATAGTTAGACTCATAGAAACAGAAAGCAGAACTGGGGTTGCCAAGGGCTGGAGAGAGGGGGAAACAGAATTGCTATTCAATAAGTATAAGGTTTCAGTTATGCAAGATGAAACCTTCTAAAGATCTGATGTGCAATGTTGTGCCTATAGTCTAGTTGACAATACAGTGTCCTGCACTTAAAAATGTGTGAGGAGGGTAAATCTCAGGATAAGAGTTCTTAACACAATTTTTAAAAATCACATTATTTGAAAAAATAAAAGATAGTTTATGGTACTGTGTTACTGAAGTCCCAGAAAACCAATGCAGATATATAAGCATAAACACCATTATCAAGCAACTTCATCTAATTGACATTTATAGAATATTCCACCCAATAATAACAGAATGCATACTTTTTTATTGCAAACAAAACAAAACATGGTCTTACTATGACTGTATTCTGGGCCATAAAACCAAGGGCACAGGACATACAAACTCTGACCACAACTGAATTAAAGTAGAAATCAATAACAGAAAGGTTTTTTTTTTCTTCTTTTTCTTTTTTGTGCTATAAACTGATTATGTGCCAATATTTGTGCACACTGTGGAATGTGAAGCTCAGATTATTGCTTTATAGATTTGAAATTTTTACAATTTTAGAAGAATTTGGCAGAGGCCAAAGAAAGGGTCTTCCATTTTAACCCAAACAGGTTGTGGGCATAAGTCTTCATATTCCAACCAGAAGATCTGGGATAAGCCACACAAATATTTAAAAGCTTGGGCAGTCGAATGTGTATTATTGCCTTGTTTATCCCCACACAAAAAAGAAACAAGTATCAAAATGAATAATTTTAGTAACAAGAGAAAAAGGAAGATGAAAAAGAAATTAAGCAATAAATTGCTTTATTAGCAATTGAAATAAATGTTAGGATGTAGAGCAGATACCAGTGCTATAGTTCAAGAATGGCAGAGACTCCTCTTATACTCCAGGAAATTCTGCTCTCGCTAAAAACAACCACAGAACAGGAATGGTATCCAAAACCATCTATTTTCAGAGAAGGTAGAAAGTTGGTAAAACATTGAATAATCCCATTAAGGCATAACACTAAGGAGAAAAACACTGTCATTTGCCATTGACATGGCAATCCCAATTTACCCAGTTTCATTCAGGTTACATCTTAACCTCCTCAAAGTTTCAATATGTTCATACAATAAACAAGATGTGGATTTGTTTTCAGGGGAAGAAATCAAGGCACAGACACATTAAGAAAATATAAACGCTGAAGCTAGGAACCAGTTTTTTGAGTGCCTGAACTATTGGATGACTCAATTATGTGTGATTCATGATGAACATTTTCTGAGATCTGAGAACTAAGGTTTTATACATGAAAGTAAGTGAATTTGTTAACATATTTTATCCTATTCATAAAAATGTGTCAAAAGAAAAAAAAGATCCTTCCAAATTACATCTGGAAAAGCATGATGTATGTTGCTTATCATGGTCCTAAATTATTTACAAATCTCTCTCTCTCTCATACACACACACACACACACACACACACAATCACAGTGACTGTTTAGAATGTAGAACAAATGGCCCACTGGTTTTCTCTCACATGTATGTATCCAAATTTCTCTCCCATTTTTGGAACCCCTGGATCCCATTACAGTGCAATCAATGAAATGAATCCAAAAATACATAAATAAGATAAAATAATATAGAGTTGTGAGATTTTAAGTATATTTATCTGCACTGAGAAAATAATAAACAAAACTATATTTCTTATGTGTATGTTGGGGGGCGGGGCAGTGGGTGGAAAACAGTGCTGAAAAGAGTTTTTTCAGACCTGCCTAGGCTGTGACATGCATGGGGTTGCTCAAACGTGGTGCCATGGTTGTTACCTCATTGTCAGAAGGAAAAAAATATACAGGTACTTCTCTAGGGCCCCCTTTAGCCTTTTTAGTTTCGTGTCCATAAGATTCAATGCATACAAATAGCGTTCATGGTGTTCCCTGACGGTAGATGTTGTGCCACCTGTTGAAGGAAGGAGGTACCAGTGCCCTAATGAAAAGAACTTTTGCTTTATGGAAATGTGAGTAAACTTGCACTGATCAAATATCCCCCGCATGTTGCTCACCACATTTTCTTCCACTGCTCTGTTTTCCCACGCAATATGACAAGCCTAATGCAATTGATTGGACCATATAAATATGGTATCTTACATGAACGCTTGTTTTCATACCCAAGTAATAGGGCGATATTTCAACCTCGATGGATAGAAAAATCACAATGCATCCTTTCTCAGATAGGTTGGTTATAGGGTCTTATTTATTTAATACACGGTGGCCATTTCCCAGAAACAACACAATAACCTGTTAACCATTGGACTATATTTATCAAAAAGAACCAGTTGTATGTGCACTGGTAATTGGCATCTAAATCTGCACATTAAGATGAATTTAAATGTAAAGCTATGTCACTAGATACCTAATACATTACATTAGATTGTGCGAGTTCTTTTTTTTTTCCTTCAGTTCCTTCAATTGGCAACAATTAATTTATAGTGTGTATGTGTTTTTAGCATCTGTGAAGTTCTCCTGTGGGTTACTCCATTGAGAGTAAGGCTTTACAAGCTGAAATGTGAATGAAGTAAAGCAGTTGTTAGGAAGAGATGGAAAACATTATGTCCTTAATTATGTTCCCACACCTGCATTTATGAATTCCATTTTTGGAGAGAGAGGGAGACGTGGAGGCAATTAAAGAAGTTGCTGTATGGACCCTACTGGCGATGAGTCATTACAGAGTTCACGGGGGCATTCCAGCGCCCAAGGAGCCCCGAGTGCCTGGAGAGATAGAGAAAAGCACCAAGTGCTTAATTACTGGAGGTGGAGTTGGAGTTAAAATAAAATCACGACATTAAGTTAATAAGATCCACATTAATATTGCTGCTGATGGACCCACTCCTATGTTTGAAAAGCTATTTATATAAAGAAACGAACACAATTTCATTGCCTTTGAAATAGTCATTTTGGTTTCTGCTAAGTGCATTGTGAAATGGTATAAAGATTATTAGAGATTAGATTTCACAAGTGAGTTTGCTTAATTAGCCTTCACAGTTCCCAACCCTCCTCTTCGTCGGGGCAGCACCATGCATGTGCTGAGGACCTACTGTGTGCCAGGGCCAGTCTGGGGCTGGCTGGCTGACGCTTTCCGCAGGCGGATAATTTCTTCTTTCAGGCACAAGCTCTACTGTTCAAATAACTGAGAAACCAATCTGCCTCTGACTCCTGGCTCCTCTTACGTGCTCCCAGAGCAGATGCCAGCGTGCTGTGTAATACTGTCTGCATAAGGCTGTTTAACACTAGGCCTGTGAAGTCCCCAGGGCTCTGGTCCATACGGCAATGAATGAGTTTCAGGCAAAATAGAAAGAGTGTTGTGATTCTTTTGTGAAAGAGCTGTTCTCGCAGTACTCAATAAAAACTTTTTGGGTAGTGCTTACCACAACAAGACACGGATGGCATCAGAGGAAAAGCCCACCAACGGTATCTCCCCCTGCCTGCCCCTCAGACACATTAGAATGAAGACACTCGCGAATGTGGGTGCTCCCTACACAGGGCCACCCTGTAAAAAAAAAAAAAAAAGGTAAAGGTTCTGCTTTCCATATTTTAAATTCTATATTATCAGATGGGACATTTAAGTGGTTTTTCTTTCATTACAGAAAAGTGAGTGATAGGAGATGCCACAAGACAGATGGTTAGGTCCCATTTTTGGTATCGTTAAAAGAAAATTGCGTGCATTTTGCTCAGTGCAACAGGAGAGATCATTTAGTGAAAGGCGCATTTACTAAATAAACATCTTCCTGTGGAAGTGTTTCAGCATAAATATTTTCATTGTAATTGAATTTTTCTATTTACGGTGCTCATATTTTTAAAAACTAACTAGCTCACCTTGGTATCTAGGTGGCTTTCATTATTGTTATAATTGCTGGAATGCGTTGGATAACAGTTTTACTGGTACCAATTATGGGCTGCAAATATCTTCTCATGCTTGACTTTTGCCAGCATCTTAGGAAATCATGCTGCGTGTTTCTTTTCAGTGGCTATCGCTTCCAAATTTGCATGCACTTATTTCTGAAACGTGTTACCTCTTAACTAAAATGCGTAGCTTCTTCAGTTTTATGTTTAGGGCAAGTTTAGAGGCTTTCCAATCATTTAAAACATTTTAGATCATTGTAAATTGGACAATTCGTTTCAAACTTATTAGTGGAGAATTTCTCTTGGATTTCCCGACTCTATGTTGGCTCAATGGCCACCGATGTCTTTCTTCCTCAGTGCAGAGGATATCAGCCATGCACATTCTGTGGTTTTGTTTTTGTTTTTTAGAACTTAATTCGTAGGATTGTGATAAGAATTCAGTAAAAGAACCCATATCTAATCCTTAGCAAAGTGCCTGACACATTGTAAACTCTCATAAATGCTAGTTTAATACACACAGACACACACACACACACACACACACACACACAGAACATGGTAATGCTATTTGGCTTCAGATAGACAAGGTGTTCCCAAAGGGATTCTAGGAGGCTGTGAATTGTTTACTGGGCAAAGCACACTGACATTAGGTCCTCACTTTTCAGTTCTTCCTGACTCATCAGTCAAATATTTGTTGACTCCCTACAATGTCTACAGAACTCTGCTGGGTGCTCAGAAAGATGCAAAGTGGTATAAAATAGTCCATTTCTTTCAAGAAGTTACAACCTAGCCACAGAGCTACCACTCCACTCAAGAAAAAGCGATTATCTTTAAACCAATTGCAATTGCTTTCTTTCTCTGAAGTCCTCAGTTATAATAATGGCACTGAAGAAATTAATCAAAGCCCCCAAATTCTGAAAACCTTTATCCATTGATTCTGAATTCAGAAACCATAAGGTATTTTCCTCAACAAAGTAGCACTCAAGTCCTAGAACTCCTTAGCTCCTGATCATGGAGGGAATAGTGAGCTGAAACATGGAAAATCTTGCATTAATTGTTCCCAGAATCACTACCCAGTTCCGTGATCTTGATATTTCACTTTTCTGAACCTCAGTTCTTATTTTTAAAACCAGGAGGCCAAAAAACATCACAGAGCTCTCTGCACTATAATAGATCACAGCAGCTTTCCTGCTCAGGATGGAATAATGCTCCTAGAGCTATTTATCTCCATTTTGTTAATGTGGCCCCAATGCTTTTGATTCCTTGGTAATACAAGCCTTAAAAATATCCTTAGAACTTGGAAATTTCTTGGCTAAGTTGCTAAAATCATGAGTTATCTTTAAAACTGACGCAGATCGTAGGTAGAATGATTCAATAGACTCACACATTTCCTATCTTCACCAATAGAGACTTTCTAGTTTGGGAAAATTGAAAAAATAAATACAAATATATGCTATATATGCTTAAGTGAAAACATGACTATATCATGCTTAAAAGTCTTATATATATTTAGTGTAGAAAAAGCATCCCTGTAAATATTAGAAGCTATTGTCCTGGGGAATATAAATATAGGAAGAAGAACCAGCAATCTTTGAAGGTCTTGATGAAGAGTTAGTAAAATTTTTTTACATCAGCGACTTGAAACATTTATTTGGATTACCAAATAGTGAAAACTTTCATCTTCCACTGTGTTAAATTAATATAATGCAAAGATGATTATCTATTGTTATCTCAAGAAAAAAAACAGCCATTTATTTTTATCCATGCATACACACATCTAGAACAAAGTCATTTACGTTTTTAAATCAATTTTCATGACATTGGCTGGCAGCCTTTGGATTTAAATAAAAATAGATTTTAAGAAATAAGAAGATAACTGTTAAAATAGAAACTACACCTTTTACTATTCCAGTATTTTTTTTCTTTTCAGGAAACTCAGGCCCCCAAGAATCCAGTAATCCTACTAAGATATGGGTAGGGAGCGGGGGAGGGGAGATTGGGGGGGTTGGAGCTTCATTCTGAAGAGGAACAATTGGTGCCTCTTTCTTGCTGAGAAGCCCTTCCTATAGACTATCTGAGTTTTGGGAAACCGTAGACAATGACAAAAAACAAACAACAACAACAAAAACAAAGCATTGCTGAAGTTCTCCAAGCCACCAATGGGTCATGCATGTAGGTCCAGCCCCAGTGGGTCGCACATAGGAGAGGGTGACCATAACGTGCGGCATCTCTTCATGTGCGGGTACCTATAAGAACCACATGACTATATTCTTGAGCAAACTAGTGCCCTTCTCACAACCTCTAGAATAGGATACTCTCAGGGGTAGCCACCATGATTGTGAACACTTAGGGATAATGAGGGTACATGGACTCCTCAGGGCCTGCTTCTTTCTGGCCCTTGGTTTTGCCTCATACTTATCACTTACTAGCAAGTTTCAGCACCTCACATTTCTCTAGGGAACCAAATCACTTCTGTCTTATATGTCTAGCTCTAGTGCGATAGTAGCTGGGTTCTATACCTGCCCCCCAGACCATTCCCCTTGTGAGTGTGAACATCAACCAGGAAGCTCAGCACGTTAGATAGCACAGTCACTCGTGAAGGGCCTGGTCTCCCTTGCATTTAAGACTTAGTCATGTCTTCTGTTGATAGAGCATTAATGTTCCTTGTCTACTTGGGCTCCCCCTCTGACTTCGAAATAACCAGTGTTGGGCCTTTGGATGCCCAAGAAGTAGGTTCAGGCCCATGACCACCCTGCCTCCTCAGCCACAAGCATCACACACCAGTTCACAAGCTGCCTGCCTTTCATTGCTGAGTTAAAAACTGGTACGTGCAGACTCAAAGGACTCATACGAGGGGTTCCTTATATGAAAAAAGGCACAACAGTAAAGAGATGGAAGTATACATGATTAAACAAGGAGACTAGTATTTAGCTAATAATAACAGTAATAGTATAATAACAGTTATAGTAGCATTAAATTAATAAGATACCGAGTGGCTACCTCTTAAACGCTGTGTCTAATGTTAAACACATTAAAGTATTTAACCTTAGGACAATCCTACGAGGAGATACATTATCCCGAATTTCCAGGGGGTTGTAGGTAGGTTGGGTAGATAGGATGAGACAAGCAGAGATTTTCGAAAAACCTTTAGGTTAGAATGGAAAGAAAAACTTAACAGACGAGTTATGTCTGGCAACTGGCTAATGTCCAAGAACAATCAGCAAATTAGTAAATCTTTCCCATGTCAACTAACCTAATGTGTGCTCACAGGGGAATGGCTTACACATTTCCTTGATGATGTCTTTATCAGAGCCAACTGCTACACTGAAATGGCCCCCACAAGTCCACAGAAGTGAGGAACAACTGCCAGTTCTGCACAATTGTGACTCCTGGAGGACAGGGACTACGAATCGTTCACACTTAGGTCTCTCGCGGTGCTTTAAATGGAGGCTCGTCCAGGGTAAGTTCAGGCAGTTGTTGGAACACCCTGTCGAGGGGAATGGCAGACCTAATAAAGAGATCCTGAACTGTCTATTCACATCAAGACGGATGAAATGAGGACCACTCAATTCTCAAATCTGGAAAGTTAGGATATCTGGGACAAGACTTAATAAAATTATTCTATCACGATTTGATGAACTAGATTTCCTTTCACAATTTGGACAGTTAACTTCTGCCAAGAAAGATCTATTTTGTAGACATGTTAGACTAGAAAGCCAAACATGAGGTTTTTATGAAGATGACAATTTATGGGACACGATAGAGATTATATTTTACATCACCAGAGTTCCCATGACTTCTGGCTTCTGAAGGCCTATGGGGAGCACCATTAGGAGACCAGAGGAGGGAGAAGTAGGAGGGCGGAGTGTTTGTGCTTTTGGCTTTCTCCATGAAGAATTGTCTTGGGGTGTCTATGTCCCTTGAATGAAGGTAGGTCTTTGTCCTTTCAGGTTCAGGCAACTGGCTCGTCTCTCTCATTCCTTAAGACTGAGGACTGATGACAGACACCTCCCAGCTCCAACATTTTCCCCTGTGGTAACCTCCACTTACACACTTGAAAACCACCCACTGTAAAGAACCCCTCACTGAATTATCCCTCTTGAAGGAAGGCACCATTTGTTTTCTTTTGGAATGCTGACTGAAAGAAACATCCCCTCCTCCCCCACCCCCACCACCAGACATATAACAGCCCTAGATTTGTTACGTCTGCCTTCTCCACCATCCTTTTGCCAAAGAGTTTTTGTTTGTTTGTTTGTTTGTTTAATTCTTGGGCTAAACCTACTAATCTTTACCTTTTTGCCTTTAACATTTTCCCACTTTCCAAAAGGCTATGGTCACTTCTCTTTTTATCCAATGCATCATGTTATCATGGAGTCACATTATTTCTGCTCTAGCTGTAATCATAGTTGAGTTTTCTGAATATAAAAAATAAAAAATATATATAATACAGCCAAAATAATTACAAAGACTCAAAATTCTCGTGAACATAAACTGCAAATGGCATAAATGACTTTTGCTAGTCGCAAGTGGCCTTGATAACACAAGTAGTGCTATATGCAAATGAGTGCTAATGTGAAAGTGGCTTTGTCACTTGAGACTAATGTGTTCTAGGTGAAAAACATGTCTTATGGTACAGAAATTTTTGATAATTCTTATCTCTGTCAGTTGCTTTGAATCTCTCAGCTGACCCTAGAGTAGTCATGGCAATAGCCTTTGTACCTACGGAGTATAAAAACAAATCTTCAAAAAGAAAAAAAAAAAAAAAAAAAAACAAATCTTCAAAGTTAAAGGGACACATTCCTCTATTGATTCATTTGCCAAACATGTATTCTGTACCTACTGCAGGTCAGGCGCTATGTTTGGTTTATAGATTTCAAAAATGAATAGGACACAATCTCTGTCTTGGAGAAACACAGCCGCAGAGGCAGAAACGTAAGCAGAAAAGGGAATACTATGTGATAAAAGCAATAATAGAGAAACAGAGTATTGTAGGAAGACAAAGAAGCAGTCCACTTACATTGGGTGATCATAGAGGACTTTCCAGAAGAGACAATCCCTAAACTAAATCAGCAAGAATGGACATGTACAACTGCCTGTGGACACATCCTCCCAAATGTCCTGTGGAAACTTCAGACTCATCAAGGGCCCAAGAAAACACATCATCAATCATCTTAAACATGCTCTCCTGTATTTCTTTCCATTTTCAGGTGTCATCCAGGCACCTTAGATACAAACCAGGGCATCGACCATATCCAATCAATCAATTACAAATGGCTGCCAAGTTAACTCCTTCAAAGGAACAGAAAGAGAGAACTGACCAAGCACAAAAGTCATAACTGATAACAATGCTGACAACTCAACTGTGGTTGGAGAATTAGGATGGGCTAATCCTCATGTCCACAGTTTTCCTCCAATAGTATACAAACAACAAAGCTAATCGTGATTTAAGTCTTCAGAGACAACTAATGAGATTTTTATACTAGACTTTTTGGGATTTCATTTTCACACCAGTGTCCTTGGAAATTTAGATTTTCTCCCTTGAGGTGAGGGTGGGGAATCTAATTACTTCAGACACACTAAGGAATTACTACATTTCCTGAAAGATATTACATATGGAGTCGGTTTCACATATGGATATTTCTTAAGCCAAAAAGAAGTTGAGACTCACTGAGTAAGGCTAAAAGAATAAAAGGAAATAGAATGTCTCTGGATACCTATCGCTGGTCATGATACTAATTTGCCCCTCAAGAAAGTGATTATTCTCTTTAATTTAGAGTTTTATGATAAAGCCTTTCTTAAGATTTGAGTAAACATAGGATATAATGTAATTTCGTTTGAAATAGATTTTTATCAAGACCAAGGATTCATTGAAATGCCTACAAAACATTAAAGGAGTCTATTTGGAACTGATAGCAATTTAAAAAAAAATCAATCCATCAAGAGCATGTTATCAGTAATGGGAAGGTAATGCAATTTGAAAACAGCATTAGGATAAAACAAATGAAATTCACAAATTACTTAGAATGCACCATGGAATTTTGATGTTTTATGCAAACCGAATCGTATTTCTGCTTTTCAATTTTTGTTCATTTTACCAAGTAACTAACCTTAAATGTGAATATTCTAAAATTGCTTATGCTAAATAAAATGGATTCTGCATTCCTTTCACATCAACAGCAAGTGCTTAGTAATTATTGCTGTCACTGAAATGTTATACTGCATCAATCCAGGCATTGAACTCTGATGATGTCGATTTGTGCTTAAAGCTTGAATGGAGTTTAGTGAACAGACTCATATTCCCAAGAGGAGATGCTCCTTGCTTTGTATGTTTCCATTATCCCATGAAAATGCCACATAACTGGGAAACTGTGAATAGATTATTTCCTTGTTTATTTTAGTTTAATATGTAATAATGCCTTATATATGCAGCAATTTTTCTTTAGGACCATTAAAGAACTCACTAAAATTTACTAATCTTAAATATGCTTATGTCCTAGTGCTAGTGTAGGAGGACAAACTAAATACTAAATCTTTAGCTGGAAAATTTTGAAGCATAAAAATAAGAAATTGTCCAAGATCTATTTCTCTCTCTCTGTCTCCCTCTCTCTCTTTCTCTCTCCCTCTCTCCCTCCCTCTCTCTCTCTCACTCATTCACACACATACACACACAGACAACAAAAGTAGAACACCTATAGAAAATTATTTTACTTTAAGCTCAAATTGGCACATTGCTTTCTTGTCCCTCTCTTTATACCCCTCAAAAATACCCACTATTAAAAAAAATACCCACTATTTCTCTCTTTTTTTAGCTGTTTGTGCTACATTTCCTTATGTATTTATAAAACTATTTCTTTAAAGTTTAGCAACATAAGGCAAAAACTTTTAGATTAGAACACTTTATACCACTAAAATAGCCTTTTAGGTAGTACCCCCATTAGAACACCATAACTATAGGAAGACTATTAATTATTCTCTGAGAAAATGCAAAAGTACAACTCATTCCCTTTGGAGATAACTATCCCCAAACTTACTTCAAATAGTAGGTTTTTGAAGAAGAATTTTAATTCTAAAATATAACCTGCACGCATATAATCCAGCAGTGGGGTCCAGCAGTAAGTTAGTACCAAAGCCTAATGACAGAGACTTCACAGAGCCTAGAGATTCTGATGGCTAAGGCACTTACATAAAGCATTCTTTTTTGTTGCTGTTTTTTGCTGGGATGAGCAATATGCAATATTTGATGTTACTCAAGTTTATCAGGGTACATTCATTTACAACGCTTTTGAAGACTCCAGAATAATTGTTAATTCTTTGAATTTTGGAACATAAGTCCCAATTTCCAATACTTCTTGAATCTTCTGATTTCCAGAGATGGAACCCACTTTCGAGGATTCTAAGGGTGACTCTATGTTGAAGATGTTCTAACGATATCAGAAGATAAAATGATAGGTATGTGTGAAAACCCTATAACATTTTAATACATCTGTTCCAATAAACTAAAATGAATGAAAAGTTGGAAGTTTTCCTATGCTGTTCCTTGATTACCATGTCAATTGTTGCTAGCTAGCACCCCCAGCTATAATAAAGTTAGTATACCCCCTGATTTAGCTAAATGGGTAGCAAAGCAAACTCTCTTGGGGCAACTTAAGGTCCATCAGTTTTTTTCTCCCAGGGAAGAAAATCCATGTTGAATTACTTCATCACCTCCTAGGGGAAAAAAAAAAAAGACAGAATTCCATGTTATGCACCATCAAGTCCTAAGTGAGAAGCCCAGGTACTCTCCTCAGGCTTCAACTCAAATAGCCTTTTTTCTTATTTGTACACCTGACCTATCATAGAAGCACCCCCTGAAATGAAATGCATTAGTGAAAGAGGAAAAGTAGTAACTATGAAGGGGAGAAATCTGTTGATGGACAAAGTGCCATCGTGCATCTCCTGGTGTGAGACTCTGGGGAAGACATGCATAACTTATGTGGCATTCCTGCCCAAAACGCATAACCTGAACCCACTCACGGGGATACATCAGACAAATACAAATTGAGAGACAGACTACAAAATCCGTGGCATATGGTATTCAAAAACCAGTGTCATGAAAGACACAACAACTAAATGCAGTGTATACCCCAGGATTGGATGCTGATCCGAAACAAAACAAAATGAAAACATCAAAGAACATATAACAACTGGAAAATTTTGAATAAGGTCTTTAGATTAAATAATTATATCAATGTTAAGTTTCCTGTTTTTGTTCAATGTACTGTGGTTATATAAGTGAGTATCCTTGATGTTAGGGAATAGACCTTGAAATATTTAAGAGTAAAAGAGCATGACCTGCAACTTATTCTCGAATGGCTTAGAAAAGAAACACACACGAGCACAGGTGCACACACACGCAAGAAGAGGGAAGGCAGAGATGAGATACAGCAAATGTGCCAAAATGTTAACAACTGGTGAAACTGCAGAAAAAGTATAAAGGAGTTCTTCATGCTGTCCTTCTGACTTTTCTATGCATTTCAAATTATTTCAAAATAAGAATCCTTTAAAGATTTATGTAGGTCTCGGGGGGAAAGAGATGATATTAATGCTTGAAAGTTTTGTTGGCTTATTTGCATTTCTTAGGGTATATACTTCACTGATGTAGGATGGGAGCAGATGAAAATAACTTTTTTTTATTTTGTTGAAGCCTTGATGGTTTCTTGTCTGTTTGCTGTTGGCCAACACACTGACACTGTGTCTAGTACGCGTACACCACAATGAAATGGTGTTTGTCTTAATTATGTTCATAGGAAGAAAACCGCTCTTCTTCTAATTATATCCCAAGTAAATGGTTGGCAGCTATTAGCACTTGGAAAACATCTTTCAATATAGGCTCAAACAAAAGCATTCACAACTTGACATTCGCTCCCACATCCACTGTAGTCACTGTCTCAGGGATACCAAAACAAACACGGGACACACAGAGCATGGAAGCCACACAACTGGCCTGCACTTTCTGGGCTGCTGGGAAGCAAGGGACAGAGCTAGAGGCCATAAGACTCTCCAGGCTCACTCTAGCTAGCTCAGGACAAGTCTCAGCCACAGACACACGAACTGTTCAAGAGAAGGAGTAGCACAGTATTTTTGCATGTCAGTATCTTTGGGTAAATCTCACATTTATGCTTTTGGGTTCCTTTTACGAAAATCAATCCCAAGCTAGTATAACAGTATATTAATTGTATTTCAATAATTTAAAAAGTGAAAAACATTGGGAATCTCTTAGTTGCTGGTGAGAGGTGAGCCATGTCTAAAAGTGGAAGTATGTATTTCAGTGACGATCAAAGGGATCATACCTATGATAATTCATAGCTGCCCAGATGACAGTATGAATCACAGATAATGCAAAATTAAAAATACTTAGTGTGGTCTGATTGTAGCTGAGACCAAACAGTAGTGTCTGATTATAAAGGGCCCACTACAGATTGTCTGGATAAAGTTGTTCGACTTTTCCATCTGAACTATTCCTTGCACCAGGATGACTAAGATAAGGAAACCCCATGGACGGAGGCAAAATATCGACTAAAATAATGCCACCGTAAATTTGTGCTACTCTGCATATGACGCACTTTAGTCTAAAATGTTCAACATGAGAGTAGATTTACTGCCTATAACTGTCAGAGGACACCATGGTCTTTCACCAAGTTAAAATGAAGTTTACCCTCAAGGAAAATCTCTTCACCATGAGAGCTGAACTTTTCCAATGCCTGAGTTACACCCTCCTAACAAATTGTCCATATAGGATGATTTATTATTTCTTTTGGCCAGTGGAGTATCAATAGCTATATAATAGTCTCATTCATAGATAAATAATGTCTTCATGAATTAAGAGCTTTGGAGGAGAACAATCTAAGTTCCAGAACTCTCTATTCTAATTACAGACCACATGAGCTTTGCACAAGCTTACTTGATCTCTCTCTCTCTCTCTCTCTCCCTCTCTCAGTTTTCTCACCTATAAAATGGGTATAGAAATAGCACATACATAATAGGACCCCTGAGAGGCTTAACGGAATCAGCAGTTATAATATCTTTAGCACCACTGGTGATATTTAATTATTGTTAAATAATATTCATTATTTTTCTACATACAGGAATGTGAGTGGATATATCAGGGCAATCCCACAATCTATCCAATTTATAGTCTCTGCACTAGGGTTTCCAAATTGAAATATGACAAAAGGGAAGATTTTAATATCACTAACTCTTTATCTGGGTGTTTATCTTGATTTTCATAGGGTCTGAGTTCTCTTATGCTTGTCCATACATTGAGGCACATGAAGTCTTAAAAATGGTTTTAATATAAGGCTATGGGTTGATACCCCATGTTGCTTTGCCTGCCCTTTCTGCAACCCCCGGCCCCCCAGCTCCAGGACGAAAGAGAAGTTGGAATGAGTTGGTGCCTCGGCAGCCTGCCTTCCCTCCCCGGGTAGCGGCTATAGCAAGACAAATAAAGGTTGTGTTGTTTGTCTCAAGATAGCATCAACACAGCCTGCAGCAGCGCTGTCAGCACCAGCCCCGCGATGCCAGGGAATCGCTGCGAGTGCCACTGTGCCGGTGCCAATTTGCTGCCTGGCCTCCTTCAGAAGCCACATCGAAGTATCTGCCAGTTTCTCAACTTCTTCTCCAGGCTCGTGCAAGAGCTTGCAGGACCTCCGCATGGGACCTGATGGTATGTGGTTCTCCACCTTCTCATGCCAACCTCGGTGAGCCCCTTTTATTCCCTTTGCCCATAGGACTCTTCAGCTGCCCTAAAATGGCATCCGTAATAGTATTTGAAAACTGGTATAGTTTTTAAGAAGCATCCAATAGATTACCTAATTTACTTATTTAATCTATTACAGAGCATTTGGTTCCCATAAATCTTTCGAGATTTAATAACAAATACTCTTCCAAGGACTCAAATAACACACAATTTATTTGGGAGCTGTGGAGAACATTACTGAAGTGATATAGTGACAAAGAGAGGGGAAGGAGGCCAATCAACAGCATGCTTAGTCAGCAGGGTGCGTGGCCCAGGCTAAATCCTGCGGGGAAATGCTGTGGAACAGAGTAGGATACAAGCCACATATCATGGCTCGTATTTTATGTATCACTTTGCCTGAGCTATGGTATCCAGTTGTTTGGTCAAGCGCTAGTCTAGATGTTGCCCTGTAGATATATTTTAGACGTGATTATCATTTACCATCACCGGACCTTCAGTTTATGCAGATCACCCTTGGTAATGTGCAGGGACTTCATCCCATCCTTAAAAGCAAAGACTGAGGTTTCCTGAAGAAGATAGAGATCTGCCTCAAGATAAAAACCCTGCCTGACTTTCTAGCCTGCTGGTCTGCCCTGCAAATTTTGGACTCAAGACTGAAACATCAACTCACTTCAATTTCCAGTCTTCCTTGTAAATTATATACCTGCAGCCCCTCCATGAGCCAATTCTTTAAAAAAAAAAATCTCAACCTCCCTATCTCTTTCAAAATGGCTAAAAATGATGAGTTGGTGATATACCTACTCCGTCCAATTATTGATTGAGAACTGTACCCAGGGGTTGTAAAGCCTGTTACATAGACAGTAAAACATCCTTTTTCTATTGTACATATATACTTTTTTTTAGCTTTATCAAAATATGACTGACATACATCTTTGTTTAAGGGTGAAGCATATATTATGATGATTTGTTACACATATATTTTGAAATATTTACCACAATAAGATTAAATAACACTTCCTTTACCTCACATAGTTACTGTTTCGTTGTTGTTATGATGAAAGCATTAAAGCTCTACTCTCTTGGCAACTTTCAAGTGTACACTACAGCTCTGGAAAAAGCCTGAGAAATCTTCAGGCACAGAAATGCAGACATTGATACCTGAAAGTGGGCTGGAGCACACCCAAGCGGGGGGATCCAAAGGATGTGAGAGAAGCGTTTACTTGTTCAGTCCAACCCTTGCACCTGCTTGTTCAAACTGATAGCTCGTCACAAGTTCTAAAACAAAAACAAAAATATAAAAAAAAGACCCAGGAGGTTTAGTGGGTTAAACCTCAGGCCATGTTGTTACAGTCAGTCCTCCCCACTTACCTCTCCTTTATCCTTTCTCTCTCAGCCAGCATTTCTGCAAGTCTTGGTTACTCACCTGATGAGGAAGCCCAGATTATCATGTCTGTGCCCCTAGTTTCCAGGCTTTTGTCAGGTCATAGGTGCTTCAATTACCCATTTGGAGTTTTTACCAAATATGGAAGCAGCGAAAGATGCCCCACTGAATCCCCTGAGTTCCAGACATACTCCACCTTGACACCATTATTAGAGGAAACTCTGTCTCTTAGAATCAGGGTCCTTTCTCTGTTTGCTGACCTACTGACATGAAGATCCCAAAATGACCAGGGATGCTATAAGTTTAGGTTTCCTAAAAATTTTGGCTTTTATTATTTGCAGATGATGTGATCTTATATAGAAAACCCTAAAGACTCTACCAAAAATGATTAACCCTGATCAACAATTTCAGTAAAATTGCATATACAAAATCAACATATAGAAATCAGTTGGGTTTATATTCACTAACAACAGAACACCTGAAAAAGAAATAAAGAAAGCAATCCCATTCACGACAACAATGGGAGTTGGGGGAAATGGAGAAATACAGGTAAAAGGGTACAACTTCCATTTATAAGATCGGTTATCCCCCAGTAGGTTCTGGGGATCAAAAATGTACAGTATGATTAAAATATTGTATCAGATACTTGGATGTTGCTAAGAAAGTAGATCTTAAATGTTCTTATCACGCACACACAAAAGAAATGGTAACTAGGTGAAGTGATGGAGGCATTAGCTCATACTAGGATGGTATTCATTTTGCAATTTACAAATGTATTAAATCAACATGTTGTGCACCTTATGCTTACACAACGTACATGTCAATTATAGGTCAATAAGGCTGGGAAAAATGAAAAAACTAAAAGAGTAAATAAAGGTCTTAAATGTGCTCACCACATCCCTCCCCCCCCAAAAAAATAATAAAATAAAATAATACTTGTTTTGTCCCCAGTAGGAGGGAATTCTTCTAAGAACCAGGATCTCTAGTTGAACAGACAATAAAGTTGAGGAGTCCAGAAACGCACTAATGAGGGTCACTGAGTAACAGAGGCCACTCTTACTTCTACTTCTTGGTTCCTAAGTCTATGTCTTCCACTGATCACAGATCAAGCTCTATATAATTGCTTGGCTTCAACACACATACTACTTGCCAATCTCAAATCACAGGTTCTCATTGGCAAGTTGGCGCCTTAGCTGAGACTTCAAGAGGCCAGTTCAATGTTCTATCGGGCTGGCAGTTTAAGACATATGGTATATATCTATATCAAACTGCTAGTGGATTCTGTGATCATGTGTTGCATCTTCTTCACCTTAAAGTGGTTTCCTTAGTCTGAGATAACAGGATCTCATAACAATAAATCAGACACTCCGTGCATGCTTGAATAGCGGTGCTGGCCAAAGCACTGTGGCTTGCAAAGCAAACCATGATGTTGAATCACTTCCCCTCCAGGGCAAAAGGACAATGGGATGAGCCTGCCAAGTGGCTGGTCGATTTTCTTGAGGGATTAAAGCATACCTCCACGGTGAAGAGGGTCTGAGACAATCAACTGTCACCACTGGATTTAATGTCCTAATGGGACAATACTTCAAAGGAAGGGCATAAATGTGATGCAGGTGCACCAAATGTAGATGAGTTAGGGCTCTTGGACACCCATGTGTGTGACTTATTTGTACCTCTAGGCCTGTTTGGGCTTGATCCCAAACATACCATTTCTATTTGTTCGGTGGACGATTGCTTCACCCACTTTACCGTATGACTGTCAGTCTGACAATACTCAGAACAGGATAAGCTTTGTGGTCACATCATTAAATGTTCCAAAGTCAGGCATTGAATATTCTGTAAGCAGAGAAACAACATGCAGTGGCTATTGTTTTCATAGGCCCAGGGCAGCCCTGGTGGCTCAGCAGTTTAGTGCCGCCTTCAGTCTAGGGCATGATCCTGAGGATCCGGGATCGAATCCATGTAAGGCTCCTTGCATGGAGCCTGATTCTCCCTCTGCCTGTGTTTCTGTCTCTCTCTCTCTCTCTCTCTCTCTGTGTCTCTATTAATAAATAAATAAAATCTTTAAAAAAGATAGTTACCCCAAAAGTACAGGATATTGTCTCCAAGTTAGTGCCTTAGATGAGCTTTTATGAAGCCACTGCACTCAGAATAAGGCATGGCTTCTAATGGTTCACTTAATATATTTACTGGTTGTTTGGAGACGGAGCCACTGTGTTTTTGTTTTTTGTTTTTTTTTCCTGATACTCAGTTCTTATTCGACTAGTCTGAGAACCAATGTGGGAGAACTGCCTACTGCCAAGTGTACCCCTCCCAAATATGCTTACAAGGAACTCTGAAAATGATCATCTGGCCAACTAGAAGGTATACTTGGGCCAAGATTTCAACATGTCATGTCTTAACAAGGAGCCACGATGGAACCAATTCACTGCTGTATATTTAATGAGTGGATGGAAGGGAGCATTTAAAAAAAAACTATTTTTATTTATTTAGACATTTCTAATTTGCTCTTTATTTTAATTTCTTTACTATTTATTTTGTGTGTTTCTATTTAGCCCACAAGGAGCCACATCTGAACCTAATGAGAAGACTGTGTATCGCCTTAACTTAGAACTAGACAGAGCAGGTGGAGGGGATTTGGAAATGTCTCCCTTGGAGGATGAATATATTCTTTATGAGGGAGGAAAAATGAAATAGAAACACTGTGACAGGCAGGAAAGGGTATGAAATCTATTATGAGTACTAGATGGTGTTTTATTCCATCTGGTCTTCCTGGACACACAGAAGAGTACAAGCCCCAATGTACCTTTGGAGGGGGTAAGATGTACACTTCCTGGCCTAGGCACTAACTGTGTCACATTAGCCTTCCCTCTCTCACTGCACTTGTTAGTCATCAGAATGCAGCCTACCCAGGAGGGTCTCTGGGTTGGGGCGGGGTGGGGGGTGTCTGGGGGTAGCAGTGCCAGAACATGGAACAGTCTGGAGTCCCTGTCACTGCAATGTGAACAGGAATATAAGCAATAAATAAACTTTTATTGTGTTAAGCCATTGGAGGTTTGGGGGAGGATATTTGTTGTAGCAGATAACATTGATTATGTGAGCACAAACCCTTTTTTTGGAATATTTCTATTCATTACCTGGTTGGCTGAAGTCCTCTGTCTAATACTTTATTCAAGGAGATTTAACTGAAACTATATTACTTGTTCTCTGTCCTATTTAAAAGCGTTTCCCTGCGGCTTTTATGCTTAAACAATAGGTTTATTGGGTATAAAATTCTTTGTTTGTTTATATTTCCTTTCCCTGAGAACTTCATAGGCAGCATTAAATTCTGTTCTGGCATTTCATGTCACCAGGGAGAAATCTGAGGCCAGTTTGAATTTTTATGCTTTTTGGGTGAATTGATCTTTCTTTAATACTGTAGGCAAAGATAATCCTTTTTTTTTTTTTTAAGGTTGTATTTATGTATTAGAGAGAAACAAGGGACCACAGGTAGGGGAAGGAGCAGTGGGAGAAGCAGGTTCCCCACTGAGCAGGAAGCCAGACACAGGGTTCGATCTCAGGACCCCTTTAGACCCCAGGATCATGACCTGAGCTGAAGGCAGATACCTAATGGATTGAGCCACTCAGGGACCCAATAATTATTTTTTAACACCTTCATTAAAGTACTATTGACATAGAAACATTGTGTATGTTTAAGGTGTACAACATGATGTTTTGATATGTCTACATTGTGAAATGATCGCCAATCAAGATAATAAATGTGCCAATCACTTCCATATAGTCACCGTTTTCTCTTTCTCTGTGTAGTGAGAAGACTTATTTAAAACTATCCTCTAAGCAAGTTTCAAATATACAATATGGAATTCTTAACTGTAGTTATTACCTTGTGCATTTGATCTCAAGAATTTATTTTATCTTGTGTAAATGACAGTTTGTGCCCATTGCCCAACATTCTGTGGGTTTGGACAAATGTAAAATGATATGTATCTATCATGTGGTATCTGCATTTATTTTTAAGGACAGCATACCTTCTGCATCTTTAGGTTTAATTACTCCTTTGTTTTGGGGTAATTTCCTATGATTATGTCTTCATGATAGGCAGGATTCTAAAAATTATCTCCAATACTCCACATTCTAATCTCTGGATCCCGGGATTTGGATGAATTATCTTTCCCATGATTATGTTGCATTAAATGTCACAGTCGATTTCACAAGAAATTTGGGTCAAAATGTAATCACATGAGCCCTTTTAAAAGCAGAGAGTTTTCTCAGGTTGATAGAAGATGTCAGAAAGAAAAATTGGATGTGGTGTTTCTGGCTTTGCAGAGATGGATGGGACCCCATGACAAGGAATGCAGGCAGCCCTCTAAAAGGTGAGAGTGGCCCACAGGTAACAGCCAGGAAACAGAGACATCAGTCCTAAAGCTGCAAAAAACCTAAATTTTGCATCAACCTGAATAACCTCAGAAGCAAGTTCTTTCCCAGGCCCTTCAGATAAGAGCATAGTTGGTCAACTCCTTGATTTTGGCTTTGTGAAGCCCTAAGCAGGGAATTCAGTTGAGGTATGCTGTATTTCTAACCTGCAGAAGCTATAAGATAATGAGTATTGTTTTAAGCTGCTAAATATGTTTTAAAAATGTTCTGCAGCAATGGAAAATGAAGACAATTTTAAAGTATTTCTTTTATGTTTTATTCTTTTCTTCAAAACCACCTATCACACATGGGTTGAATTTTATTTATGCCCAATATCTATTTTTCTATCTATCCGTTGTTCATTATCATTTCATCTGACATGGTTTCCTCAATACTGTCTTTATGTCTAACTGCATTTTCAGCAGAGCTTTGTCTCTCCTGTGCTACTTACAAAATGGCCTTTATAACTCGTATAAATGGTATTCTTTTTTTTCTTCTCCTTCATTCCTGAATTATAGCTGCTTCTGCTTATCTCCTTTGGTTGTCATCATATCTTTCCAACACCCCCAAATTTCTACTCTACGCTTAGACTTGTCAGAGATTTATATTTGTTTTATGTCACAACAATACGTTTGGTCTCAATTTTTATACACTCTTTAGTAACATTTTTCTAGTGAATGTTCATCTGTCATTTGTTTTCCTTATTCCTTTCTTCTCTTTTAGCTGTAGTATTTTCGTGGAGGTCCAATGGTTTTGTCTTGTTTATATCCTTTTTGTAATGACAGTAGTTCTCCCTGGACCAGCAATTTGGAAGAGATCTGTAGAAAGAGAGGTCAGAGGCCTAGGAGAGCAGAAACTGTGCCAGGGACACCCTGGCATTTCTTTGAATAAAGAGGACTGTGCATGTGAGTAAACTGTTTTAGTTTTCACAATTCCTCCGCACTGCATTATCAGTATAGGGCTGCTTCCAACTCAAAAATGTCCTCTTCCACTGTGCCTCAACCACAAATTCTCTGCAAAGATAGCATGTCTGTTGTTTTCCTCACTATCCCCATGGTACCATCTCCCTTGCCCCATTTCATCAGTCCACCCAAATAATGATGAAAGCTCTGACCACCGGCCTACACACCCTGTTTTTATCACTCCAAATAGGCCATTCTTTTTTTTTTCTCTCTCTCTCAGATTGTGCCTCCTACTTGTTAGAGCTGTTCTCAACCAGTTTGTCTGAAATATACATCTTCTTGTAGGTTTTCTAGGTATTTTTCCAAGCCCTCTTCAATCTGAACCTTATTAAGCATATACTGTGGTTTGAGCCAAGCTTATAAATAGAGTATGTAATATGAATAGGAAGAGGCTTTGACCAAGTTAGACAAATTTCAGACTATCAGAGTGTTTAGGGTTTGTTTGATTATTCATTTATTTTTTTTTATTTTTTATTTATTGTCAGGAGATGCAGGGGATAGTCAAAGAAAACAGTATCTTTTTTTTAAAGACTTTATTTTAGAGAGAGTATGTAGGGGGGTGGGCAGGGGAAGAAGGAGAGAGAATCTTAAGCAAATTCCCCACTGAGAACAGAGCCTAACCTGAGGCTTAACAACCAGAACTCTATAGAACAAAACCCGAATGCCAAATGCTAGTTGTGTCACTGGTTTAGAAGAAGCCTGAACACCATTGGTCAAAAGTAGAGTTGCGACTAAAAACCTAAATGTTCTGTTTATTTTATTATTACTTATCAAGTAAGATCTTCCCTTGGGAACTTTAGAACGACATGCTTTAAAACCTCAAGTACCTGTATTATTTACACAAAAACATCTCTGCAGTTTCCTCCAGCAGTCACACTGATCCAGTCGCCGACAGCATGGAAGCTATTTGAAAAGTCATTTTTTTCCCTTTTTATCCTTTTTCATTTTGCAATTTTTTAAAAGAGTTTAACTGTTCACTAAAGGCTACCCAGATGTTCTTTAGACTATCTATAAGCTCATTTTAGAATTACGTCTTAAAATCTTTTTCTTTTTGCTTTCATTTTCTTTCTCTAAACAATCTTCTCTTTTCTCTGTTAGTTTTTGTCTTGAATGAATATATCAGTAATAATCTCATTCTTAGTTTTATGAGCAGCAGAATTTATTAAATAATTCTTTGGGAAACTTCCAATGGCTTCCCACAGCCTTAGAAATAGTATTCTCTCTGACACATCTGCTACAGTATGTTTTAATCACATTTTTTTAACACTATGAGTGCAATGCAATGTATCTCATTAAGTCAGGCAGTAGTAAGAACTCGAATAACGGGATGATCTAGTTGAGCAGGGTGAAGAAAACTAAAGAGAAAGGAGTGAAGGGAAGAGAGTAAGCATGTGTGTGGCAAATATACAGATAAAAAATCAATGCACTCCCAGTCCTTATGGAAGAAGCCCCTTTTATTTTTTTAAGTTTTTATTTAAATCCTGTTGGTTAACATACTGTGTACTATTAGTTCCAGGTGAACTTAGTGATTCACCATCTACATATAGCACCCAGTGCTCATCATAAGTAGTGCCCTCCTTAATCCCCATCACCTATTTCATCCATCCCCCCACCCACCTCCCTTCTGGTGACCATCAGTGTGTTCTCTAGTTAAGAGACTGCTAATAAGAAGCCCCTTTTAGATTATTCAAGAACTAGAGTCAAAGGAGCCAGGAGAACATAAACTCAGGCCTAAATGAAAAAGACACAGCAAGTTCTAGAATGGGCACATCTCTTGTTTAGTGAAGTAGCTCACTGACTTCACTCCCTCTTCCTGGAAGCCCTTGGAGCAGACACAACAACCATAATCGACATACCAAAAATGCTCCCTAAGAGTAAACATAATTGAGAAACCAAAAATGCTCCATTCAATGGAGTTCTCTCCCTAGATAGGTCAGAGGTTAAATGAGGTCATCTCAATGGGCCTCTTCTGATTTTTAGGTTTATTACTTTCCAGAATTATTCAATTATTTAGGCTCTAGGGCAGATATAGCACAGATCAATAATTAATAACAAAGGACATGAATCTGATTTTGTCAAGTAAATGTTCTCAGTATCAGCCACTTGTAGTAAGAATTCAGTAAGAGAATTTGAAGGGGCCTCTGGGTGGCTCAGTCTGTTGGGCATCTAACTCTTGGTTTGGGCTCAGGTCATGATCTCGGGTCCTGGCATCAAGCTCTGTGTGGGACTCAGCAGGGAGTCTGCTTGAAGGTTCTCTCCCTTTGCCTCTCCTCAGAACCCACAACCCTGCTCACATACTCTCTCTGTCTTTCTCTCTCTCTCTCTCAAATCAAAATAGGTAAATCTTTTAGAAAAAGGTAATTTAAAGTGAGAACCACAGCAGTGAGATTATTAACTATTTAAAAGTGGGGGAAGGAATTAAACACACACTAAAATAGCAAAACTATTCAATATCACCTTACTATAACCCTAGTTTAGCAAGTGTCATCAGCTTATATATTCTAATGAGCCATGATAACAGTAACCAATCATATATAACGGGTCTCTGTCACTAAGTACTCTTTATACGACCTTAGGTTTCCTGGGCAGGCCACCCTACCCCAGTAAGAGTCCCCAGAGTTTCATATAGGTCCTTTCACCAAGAAGAGTTTCCTTCCAGGCATTGCTGCTATTTCAACAGGCATTCCAACAGCTATCTCTAGATTGAGTCTCTTTGCAGTCATTGTCTTATTGGAGGCATTTAGAGTCTGGATAGCACTAAAGTCCTCTGTGGAAAAGCACTGCTCCCTCATCATGTAACATTATACTCTTGGTTCCTTCAGGGCATCTGTCTGCCCCTCCACATAGAGTGCCTAATTTAAAAAAATAAAACGACGGGGCTGGGGGGTGGAGGGGGTGGGACCTGGGTGGCTCAGTGGTTAAACATCTTCCTTTGGCTCAGGTCATGATCCCAGGGTCCTGGGATGGAGTCCACATCAAGCTCCCTGCAGGGAGCCTACTTCTCCCTCTGTTTATGTTTCTGCCTCTCTCTGTGTGTCATAAATAAATAAATAAATAAATAAATAAATAAATAAAACATTCTCCAGAGGATAACCAGTCCCAGAGTCTGTAAAATCTAAGAGTCACAATGCTACCATTAACATACCAAAAAGATTTTTTGTTTTTTTTGTTTTTTTTTTCCCTTTTTTTTTTATTTATTTTTTATTGGTGTTCAATTTACTAACATACAGAATAACCCCCAGTGCCCGTCACCCATTCACTCCCACCCCCCGCCCTCCTCCCCTTTCACCACCCCTAGTTCGTTTCCCAGAGTTAGCAGTCTTTACGTTCTGTCTCCCTTTCTGATATTTCCCACCCATTTCTTCTCCCTTCCCTTATTTTCCCTTTCACTATTATTTATATTCCCCAAATGAATGAGAACATATAATGTTTGTCCTTCTCCGACTGACTTACTTCACTCAGCATAATACCCTCCAGTTCCATCCACGTTGAAGCAAATGGTGGGTATTTGTCATTTCTAATAGCTGAGTAATATTCCATTGTATACATAAACCACATCTTTTTTGATGTGATAAATTCTCAAATAGAAATGATCCCATCTGAAAAAAAAAAGGAGAAAAAAGATCATTGAAAAAATAGAACTTAAATCACCTGTGGGACAATATTGCAAGTTCTAATATAAAGGTAATTAGAGGTTCATGTGAAAAAAAAAGAGATAGCAAAATTATTTGAAAAGATAAGGACTGAAATCATCTCAGATTTATTAAAAGACATAAGTTTACAGATTCAAGACATTCAACAAACCATAAATGGGATAATTTCAAAGAAAATCACACCACAACATGTGGCAAATGATAGAAAACAAAGGCCAAGAAACAAATCTTAGAAGTAGCTAGAGAAAAATTATAAGGTACCTACAGTGGAACAACAACAATTCAAATGACCTTGGATTTCTCATTGAAAACCATGGAGGCCATAAGATAGAATATCTTTAAAATGAAGAGATAAAGAAATTGTCAACTTATAATTACTTTACAAGAATGAAAGAAAAATGAAGACATTTTCAGGTAAAGTAAACTTAAAGGCACTTAGCTTCTTATGACTTGCTCTATAAAAGAAGTTCTCTGAGATGAAGGAAAATTATACCAGAGAAAAATTGGATCTTTAGGAATGAAGAGCAACAGAAATACTAAATAGTGAGGTGTTGTGGCTTGAATTATGTTCCTTCAAAAGATGTGGTGAAGTCCTAACCCCTGTTACCTATGAGTGTTGGAAATCAGGTCTTTGCAGATATTTTAAGATATGGTCAAGCTGGAGGTGAGGGAGCCCTTAACCTATACCACTCATGTCCTTACAAGAAGAGGAGAAGGAACACCAAGAAAGACACACTCAGAAGGAAGAATGCCATGTGAAGACATAGACACAAAGAGACAAGATGACCATGTGCCAATAGAGACATTAAATAATCTAAAAACTAATTAAAATGCAGAGATTGACAGAATAAACTTTTCAAAAGCAAGACTATTAAATTCTACCTATGAACAAACACATAAAATGTAAAGACAGAGATAAGTTGAAAGTAAATGAACAGAGCAAAATATACCATGCAGTTGGTAAGCATAAAAAGTTGAGGTGGCTATTTTGATATCAGTATAAAGGGACTTTGAAACAAAATATATTACCACATATAAAGAAAGATGATTTTCAATGTAAAAAGGACAGTTCATCAGAAAAAAATCAATGTGTATACAATTAAAAATGGTGCCTCAAAATACATAAAGCATAAATTGACAGAATTAAAGGGGGGGACAGTGGATAATACCAAGATCATAGTAGGAGATTTTAACACTCTTCCCTAGACACTGAAACAACTAAACAAAAACTAAAAAAATAAAAAAAAACATAGAAAACTTGAACAGCACTATCAACCACTTGACCTAATTGACATTTATAGAGAGATAAGTATTATTATAAGTTCTTCCAAGAAGCTATATGACTTAGAGTTATAAGCCAAATTAGCATGGTGGGAGAGCTGGAAATCAAATGCAGCAAGTCCATCTTCAGAGTCCATATCTTAACCTACCTTAACTAGTCATTAGTGGTCCAACTATTAAATAAGATGACTATTATGAGATTCTAAAAATTCCCAGAAGAAAATGTTGGCTTAGAAAAAATGTCAAAAGTTGTTACACACATTTAACATCATTAGTTGAGTTCATTGAGGTATAATATAAAGGGGATTGAAAAGATTATTCCTACCCTCAAAATATCAATATATCCATTCCTTGATTCTTAGAAAGCCATGGTCAGAGAATCATTACAAATTGCCAGAAGGTTTCTTGTGCTTGATTATAAGATAAGTGTTCTTGAGAATAACAAAATATTGATTTCATATTTTGTATTTTGTTATGAATGATTCTGTAAAACTCTTCTGAGTTTTGATTTTAATTAAGAATATGAAGGGCTGTAGACAGTTTTGACAGTGGGGCAAGTGAAGTAGATTAGGAAATTGAGAATACCGTTGGGTAGGAGAAATGAAGAAAAAATAAGTTGGGGATTTCCAGAAGTCTTTCTCTACTCATCAATTTATCCTAGGACAAACTTTGAAGAAGGTAATGTTTAAAATTAAACATGGCAAATGGATATATAAGCATCCTGTTTACCATATACAATTGTGACTTTATTGCTTGATAAAATCAATAAAGCTAGATCCCAGGTGGGGTTGGCAGGAGCTGCTAAGGATGCATAGAATGATGACTATAGTAGGTATATAACTTGCTCTGGACACTACCTCCTCACCACGACCTGCCTTCAACTTATGATCTGCCTTTCATAAATCTTGGAAAAGTACGCAAGGTGCACACATCTATACGGCATCCACAGTTATGCGAATCACATTTTTACCAAGCCAATCTTTATTTGAATATTGATTTCGACCCCAAGAACTTTACCATTCCAATGATTTTTATTTTAATACATACTCTAGTGCTTGAAAGAGCAACAGTATTTACTGCCTCCTAATAAAGCAATCAAATCTACTGCTATTTGATTGCTATTCCAAGCTACCTTTTAACAAACCACAATTTTACAGCCATCTGTCTTATAATGTGACATTCTAAGAAGCAGAAATATGGTGAGAGGACTTTCAATTTCCTACAGCAAAGTTGTATGTAGGCTGGTCACACTCTTCTACAGTCTCTATCCATATGCCATAAATTAACAACTTGATTCACACTCTTATCAAACATTTACTGAACATACAGAATGTGTCCAACTTCTTATAGGATACAAGGGACAGAACAGTGAATAAGATGCTGCATCTGCCTTTGAGAAGCTTACAGACTAGTTTCTACTAGATCCCTGAGCATAGGAGTCTAGTTCCATGACTCTGGTGCCCTGAAGAAAGTATAGATGATGCTCAGAGTTTGTAGCAGAGGCACCTGGAAGTAATGTTCTTAGTAGAGACTTTACAGACGAAGAAATGTTATCCAGGTGAGTTAAGAGGAAGACTGTTCTGGACACAACAAATGGCTTGTGCAGACATGAGAAAAAAGTAGAGCGTATGGAGTATAGACTTTAAATAGACAGTTTATTTAAAAACCAGCAAAGCAAGACCTTCGAATCTATCCTCCAAAAAGCGCAGACAATACAACGGATGTACTTTCCTCCCAGACGACATGGAGCTTGGAGGAAGAGTACTTAAATTTCAGTCAGTTGCATTCAAAAGTGTTTGAGTATCCCCATATACCAAGTAGCGTAGTGGTAGGCAATTTGGAAATGCCTTGTGATCAGTGATTTCTATTAAAGAAGATGTGGTTATATATACAATGGAATATTACTCAGCCATCAGAAAGAATGAAATATTACCATTTACATCGACGTGGATGGAGCTAGAGGGTACTATGCTGCGCAAAATAAATCAATCAGAGACAGACAATTATCATGTGGTTTCACTCATATGTGGACTATGAGAAATAGCACAGAGGATCATAGGGGAAGGGAGGGAAAACGGAGTGGGAAGAAATCAGGAGACAAGCCATGAAAGAACCTTAACTATAGGGAATAAACTGAGGGTTGCTGGAGGGGTGGTGAGTGGGGGAATGGGGTAAGTGGGTGACGGGCACTAAGGAGGGCACGTGATGGGATGAGCACTGGGTGTTGTACGCAGTTGATGGATTCCTGAACTCACCTCTGAAACTAATGATGTACTATATGTTGGCTAATTGAATTTAAATAAAACATTTGTATGCGAAACAACCCGAGAGAGATACATGAAACATGAAACGATACACACTACAATGTGGTACAAAAGGTAGAGGTTTAGAAAACTCTGTGCAATGACATTAAAAAAGGAAGAAGGTAGGGGGAGGGGCACCTGGGTGGCACAGTTGGCCAAGTGCCAGACTCTTGGTTTCTGTTCAGGTCGTGATCTCGGGGTTGTGGGAACCCCAGGTTGGGATCTGCACTGAGAGTGGAGTCTGCTTAAGACTCTCTCTCCCTCTGACCCTCCCACCCCTCCTCTCTCTCTCTAATAAGTAAATAAATAAATAAATAAATAAATAAATAAATAAATAAAATCTAAAGAAAGAAAAGAAAAAGAAGAAGTCATTTTGTACTGGTGTCCTCAGGGCTGGCTATGCAGAGCATAGGAGATGTCTTCTAGGCTCCAGAGGATGCACTGGGGCTAGTCTAAGCCCAGAAGGGAAGTACAGCAGACTATCAGATAAAGCACATGCAATTGGAAAGCTATGTTTAACTTTTCTCAGGAAAACAGGTTTGCATAGGTTTTGAAACAAAATACAATAATGAGAAGACAAAATCAAAGAGCTATCCATGCCATTATGGGTGCTGAACTGAGCCTGGGAAACGTGGGTCCTACCCTTCACGTGGCCACAAATACACTGTGTGACTCCAGTCTGAGGACTTAAGCCCTGGGCTGGGGGCTCACAGTTTCCTCATCTGTCACATAAAGGTGTAGAACTGAGTGGATATGAGGGGCTCCTTCTCACTTCTCAGAGGGCTTGTTCTCAGCTAAATCGAATGCTCAGCTCTATCATTTTATACTAGGTTCCTCCGACTTATGTGAACACCCAAATGCCAAATTTACGCAGACTGAGTGCAAAAATAGTTAGGAGTCCTTTCAGTAGATGTCAAACAGATTAAAATATCCATCTCAATTGTTCTGCAAAATGTACGAGATGGCTGCTTTTTCAAAAAGTCTAGCATCACTTTATCATGGAACAATCCATACTCTTTTCATACTATCTGGTTATATGCCTGCTTTCCAGCGGATTGTGAAATCCTTTGATTTTAATTAAGGATTAACTTAATTAACTGCAGCAACTGTGTTTTATGCAGTTTTGTGTCTTTAAGTTTGGCTCATACTAATAGTTGAGCAGTATTAATATTACATGGCCAAATATTGTCAATCATTAATATATACAGATACTTTCAAAAGCATCATTTCATGTACTCTGTCCTCAAATCCTGTAAGACAGGTGTTACGATCATCTTGATTTCACAGATGACGAAGCTGGAACATACGTAAAGTTAAGCAAATCACCCTAAACCTATGGTTTTTGCCATAGCTACACCACAGCAGAGGATTTAAACTGGGGTGACAGGTCGTAGTCTGGGAAACCAGGACCTTGATGGCTTGGACCTATCCCAGTGTTCTAATGGGGACAAAGAGACAAAATATTTGAGAACAGGGCTGTTTTGAAAAATCCTGGCTATGATCAAGTCGTTGCCCGTGAAACTTTTAAATAATCCTTCCTTTACTTCATGTCTTTGCTACGTCTTTTGCCTCCTTTCTCTTCCTATTTTTCTTTCCTTATTACTCCCAGGTCTTTGAAATGCAGCTTCAATGTCAACTCCTTTACCAAATTTTCTCTCCCCTCCGGCCCAGTGTCTGGCCTACCGAGCACTCCGTCGTGATGTGACATTTTGTTGTAACCCCCCGTTCACCTGCCTTTTCACTCTTTCCTTCCAGGCTGTGGACACTTTGCAGCCGGCCTACCCTTCATTCCCTTGGTGGCCGGTTTTGCGAACAAGATAAGAAGTAAATGCTGTTCAATCAGTACATTGTTAACCTGGTTTTTAATGAACTGTCCATTTACTTGCTAATTTGCAGTTGCTTCCCTGTGGCATCTCTACATAGTCTTGGTGTAAGACATTAAAAATAACTTCCCTGCTTCTCCGCATCGCATCTACCTCAAGACTACTACTTACGACATCAAAATGTCCACACAGTACAAAATAAAGTGCAAAGGTAAGTAACTCCATGGCAAATGCATGGAGCATCCACATTCAGTTTGAACAATTTAGCACAAAAGAAAATAACCTAGTCACCTGAGGTTTACAGCCCAATCTTTTCTTCCTTCTTTTCCAATAAAGCCCTATTTCCTGTCAACACGCTGTGGTTTAAAAACACCACACTGCTCTTCCTTCTTTATTCAGCCTCCAACTAAGTCTGCCACTCAGTTCTCCTGAGCTCAGCCCATGAGAAATGTCTCCCAGGATCCGAAGGATCTGAAGGCATCCGCCACCGTCCCAGTATCTGCCTGTGATAATCCCCAGCCATTCCTCTAGGTCATTATTTGTTTGCTGTCACCCTCATTTATTCAGTGTTCAGCAAACATCTGCTCAGCGTTCCAGGCACTGTGCTGGGAACTGAAGGTATGAAGTGAAGGAGAGAACCACAGACCTGACCCTCACAGAACGTACACTCCCCAAGGGAATGAAAAAATATAAGACAGGGGAAATACAGGTGCTACAAGGTCAGAGACAAGGGCGCTTCACCCCGTTACGTGGTTATCAGGGGAAGTTTGGGCATCCCAGTGATAGATTCAGGTTAGCTGGGAAAAGGAGAGGGATGAGATGATGGGTTTTGGAGAAAAGGTAAGTAAAGGCAACCAGAACTTGATGGTTCCGAAGTGCGTAGGGGTTGGCAAACTGAGACACTGAGGGTAGTTCCTGTATTTGGAGCCCAGAGGCAGGGAATGTGATCAGAGTGGACAAAACATGCTGAGACTTGGACACCAGACTGAGGGGGTTGGTTTTTGCCATAGCTACACCACAGCAGAGGATTTAAACTGGGGTGACAGGTCAATTTTTGTTTGGAAAGATCACTCCAGTCTCCTTCTGGAGGGAGGATTGGAGAGGGACAGGGCTGAGGCGGAGATAGCAGCGAAGAGGCTGGGGTGGTGGTACCAGTTGAGAATTCTGGGTTTTCTGAAATTATGTTGATAAAGACGGACCGAAGAAGATCAAATGGCAGGTATTGAAATACATTCAATAGGATACACTGAATTCAATAGGATACACTGGAATTGGCGAATAATTGGGAGTCAAAAGACAGAGGCCGGAGATGATGCCTGGGACCCCCTTCCCCCGGAAATCCCTCCATCTGGTTAACCCAGTCCAACACGAATCGTCTCACTTCTGGGCATCTGTAAACACCCCACATGCCGTTCTCACTTGGTCTGTGCCCTGAATTCTGTGCTCTAATCCACCTACATGTACATTGCGAGCTCCACCCTTGACATCGCGTGAAATATGTTGAGGACCGTGGTTGGGCTTCTTGGATATGTTTGTGCCAGTCACTTCCTCTGTGCAACCAGCCACGAGTGACCTGGCCAACGTAGGGTGTAGGATGTGCGTCCTCCAAGCTCTGATGGTCCTAAGCATAAACTCCATCATGACACTTTGCTGCCCTTGTACCGGGTTTACCACCAGATTGCGAGGATCGAAACGACGGCATCTCATTAGTTCTACAACCCCAGTGCCCAGCAGAACGTTGGAGAACATGGTACCAATTTAGTGTGTGCTGATTGAACATATTACTTTGTCTCACCAGGACTGCCGTTGCCATTTAGCAAGCCTTCTCCTGACAGCAGTGAGGACTTGGCTCTAACAAATAGATGCTCTGTGCCTCTTAAGTCTATTAAGCATTTGTATTAATTGAAAATGCAAAAAAAACTATCAGGGGAAACAATCCTGCACTGTTTCCCCAGCTATTCACTCTGCATGTTGATGGCACCAGTAATATGAAGGGTGCTGAGTATGAGGAGGTTGTGGTTTCCTAATGTGCCACACACCAATGGGATGACTCCACGCAAGCCATTTGTAACGTCCTTCGCCTGGTGTTCAGGCCCTGACGATCTGACACCGAAGCCAAAATGCAATGATTCATTCAGAGACCTGACATCCAAACCTTTCCGAGGCTCTCATCTGCATAATTGTATGTGTTACTCATTTTCTCCCGTGCTCAGTCACTCCTCACTCTCCACCACGAAAATGCCACAGTAACGCATTCGCCACCACGGCCCCGATGCCTGAGAAATCAGAGCTGGGGGAGAGAGAAGGACCCAAATATAAAGACCCTGGTGGCAGCGTTCCCATCGTCGTGTCGTTTCCTGCCAGCCTGGCCTTCCATTTATGTCTGGGTGCTGGTTCTATCAAACTTCTGTCTTGTATCAATTTTTAGCAGCATGGATAATTTATTGCATCTAGGATGATAGAAAACCAGCTTTATACATCATTCAGCTTGCAAAAGATGTGTAGCTTCAGTTCCTTAATGGTGTCATTTTGGCTGAATGCTATTAACAGATTACCCCTGCCTAGGGCAGTGGAGCATGTGTGCCAGAAAGATAACCTTGTGTTCGTAATTTAATATTAACTGTTTTCTCCATAGTACCTCTTTCCAGTACATTAACAACAAACCAATATGGCCTTGTCCCCTGCGGTCGTATTCTTCAGCAAAAAAATGGATTACATGATAGCAAGTTTCTGAAGATTTCCAATGAAGTATTACAAATCACTCAACACCCGCTCTGCAGAAATGAAAAATAAACAGGCTTAGATTCAATCAAATTTAATTCCTCCAATTTAGCTTTACCGCACTTCAAAGGGTGCTCTTATTAATGTCTTGGTGAACAAATTTAACAGTCATTTTTCCTCCCTCTCAGACGAAAGCCTCCAGTTGTGTTCGACCTATAGTGAGATCAAGAAACTGTTTTATTTTTTTATTTCATTTTATTATTATTATTTATTTTTATTTTATTTTATTTTTTTATTTTTTTTTTTTAGCGACTACTCTGTCACAGTTTGATATAAAAGTGTAAGCCATTTACAGAAAACTCTTTATGGAATTTGTATCCTATGCCATTCCCGGGAGCTCAATTTATATCCTGCCTTAGCTATCATAGCACTGGAGTATTAGTCTTCTCCCTTTGCAAGCAGCTCAGGGCGGTTGGAGGGCCCTATCAGTCTCCACCACTCACATACACAGGCATTATGAGTTTATCTCATCTTCTGCAGCAAGTGCCAGGGCCGATTCATTCCTTTAGGCTACTTTACTAATAACCTATTCCTTATCAGGGCCTCTCCACCTCAGCTTGTGATCAAAGACCCAATTAATGGAATGGAGAAAGGTGAAGCATTCAAATAATGGAGACAGCTGTTTTTCTCTGTTAGAGAAAATCCATTTGTATTGTTATCACACTCACAAGTTCTGCGGCTCCCGTTTAATTCCTTCTCCCTCTATTTCTGCTGATGATAAAAAAAAAAAAAAAAAGTCACAATGAACTCCGAAGAAAATGGCAGAGCCATCACCGTGTTTCAACTCCGTCTGGGCGTTATCGACTCGAAAGTGAAAATACAAGCAGATAAGGGGAGGAAATGTCCAACAAAGACCATATCAAAAAATTTTTTGTAGTTTTTTTTTTTTTTTCAAGCAGCATTCTCTATTCATCATTCTGATTTTTTTTTTTTTGGTTCCTTTTCGGCCCTCTACTGGATTGCTCGATGGTCTACCCCAGCAAAGCAGAAGTTAATAATATCTTGAGTTCCACATCAGTTGAAAAGTAATTAAAGGCAGAGAGTAATCATAATTGGTTGGTGGGGACATTTTATGAACTTCATGCACTTCTGGGCCCAGGGAAACCTTATGTTATGAGAGCTCTGACTTGGAGTTGGATGTTTTTCCATGAGTCACACCATTTTCCCCTACACTGGGTTTTAAACTGTTTATTTTTTTTCCATTTAAACATTTTAAGCATTTCCTGCCCTCAGTGACACACATACTTTTCTTCACTGAGCCCCAACGTGAAAAGATTGTATCAGTGGTTCTCAGACACACAGCATGACCATGGCCCCATCGTCCCTCCGCTGAAAAAACTGTACTTCTCCGTAAATGCTCTGTCCCTCCTGCTCATAATGGAGCAGGAAAGACCTCCTGATTGTAGAGCTAATGCTATGCTGTCTCTATTTTCTCTTAATAAAAGTGGGCCGGATTCGAAAGCCAGAAGAGAAACAAAGATAGGCCTGTGCTCTGACTTTGTGTGGAACATATTTCCTTGTAAGGTCTAAATCCAGGATTGTTTTTGGTTTTGTCAAATAAGAAGAGAAACATGTACATTGTTTTTCTCCCCTCAGGAGAATTCTCTTGGAAAGCAAGAATGAGAATCACATATTTGAATTCCTGCCTGAACACATATAACTAGCAAAATAAACACGTACAAAGCTACAGTATATGCAATGAATAGAGACAGCAAAATCTTAAAGGGCTGTTCTCTCAGGCTGATAGCTCACAGGGGATTCCAGGATGTGTGTGAGACAGAGTGGAAAAAAAAAAAAAAAGCATTATGCATTTGCACGTAAGATGAACATTTAAAAGAAGATTTTAGGGAAGTAACGAATAATATGGCAACTGGTAAACAGGTTGGTCTTCCTATCACTTTTTCCTGGACTTCAACCTTCAGAAACAAAAATTTTAAATTGGCTTTTCGCTTCTGTGTTGGCATAAAGCAAACCTTTTCGTTTCATACCGTAGATCTTTATATCCTTTTCTTAATGTTGAACCCAGAGCAAATAAATACAAAATAAAAACCAATCACCTTTCTCATGAAGACATAAAATAGTAAAAGTGGAACTATCAATAATTTCCCTTAGGCAAACTAAAAATATAGAGACACTGTTGGTGTCGATGGAGTAGGAAAACGAAAACAAATTATGAAATGCAGCTTTAATTCTTTGGCTGTGAAGACAAAGATCCGTAAACCTTTTAGTTTTTAGTGGATTTTAACTTTATATAAAGGCAGTAATATAGCCATACAGTATCTTCTCTCTAACAATCACAGAATTATGGGGAGAAATACCTTTTTTTTTTTTCTTTTTTGATAGAAGGACTTTGTCAGGATATGCTAGATTATATTGTGGTCACAACCAACCACACAAATCTCAGTGGTTTAAAACATTTATTTTTCATTCACATTGTGTCCAATAGGGGTCAGCAGGGTGAACCCTCATCATAAATGTTCAAGGGGCCCCCGGGTGGCTCAGTGGTTGAGCATCTGCCTTTGGCTCAGGTCGTGACCCCTGAGGTCCTGGGATCGAGTCCCACATCCGGCTCCCTGCAGGGAGCCTGCTTCTTCCTCTGTGTCTCTGCCTCCCTCTTTCAGTGTCTCTCATGATAAAATAAATAAATAAATAAAATCTTTAAAAAAATAATAAATGTTCAGGGACACAGAATGACCAAGGCTCCATCATCTTACAGCACCACCTTTTCAATCCGATGCTCTGGAATCTACGAGGGAAGGAATGAGAGCATGAGGACCATGCCCACCAATCTGGAACATACTTTGACCCAGAAGTGAGCTTCATCACTTCCACTCAATTACATTGATCCAAACAAGTCACATGGCCACACCTAATTCCAAGGGAGTCTGTTCCCAGAAGGAGATCCAGGAATCCTGGTGAGCACTCATGTCTAACAAAGGAACTAATTGCATTCATTTCAGTGTTTAAGAAAGGAGAGTATACTTAAGGTTTAAACCTAATGTTTTAAAATAAATAAATAAATAAACTTAATGTTTTTTGTACAATCTCTCATTGTAAAAGATGCTATATAATAACACAATGCCAGGGAAGCCACAATCCAAGTTTGCTCTTTTTTTTTTTTTTTTTTTTTTTTAAGATAGATGTTATGGGTACTATGATTGGGAAACATGATCCTACCCAAAGTATAACTGAATCTGTGATGTAGAAAAATCATTCTGGAGATTTACCTCATTTTCTAATGTAGAGTCCTTGGAGGCAAGGCACACATGTAGAATTTTCCTGATTCAAATCTAGTAGGTTTACCGAATAAAAGCACCTTAGGTTACATTTGTAGTTAGATCATATCCTCTGGCTGAAGAGTTTCTAAGATAGAGTATCCTGGCCTAAAATATGTAAATCTACATTCTTTTCCCTCTTCCCTTCTTCCATTCATTCATTTTATTCTTTCACTCACTGACTTATATTTATTCTGTAAATATCATTGAGGACCTCATATAACCAGGCACATTAATTTTTTCATATCCGAGGATCAAGGACAAAGAAGATTCCTAGCCCTCAAGAATCCCACTTTAGGGGAGTCAGAATATAAAGTATAACTATACCATATAAGGAGAAAAAAAGAGAGCAATTACTTTTTTAAATAATCTACTACTACTACTACTACCAATAATAATAATAGCTAAGAATTGTAAACATTTAATGTCAGGCACTACTTGGTGCTACTCAATTTATTTTTATTATACAAGTGGACAACAACCTTGAGAAAATGTGTGTAGCCACCTCTTCCACCCGAGGTCTATTTGTTGGTCTTCCCACCTTCCCTGCTTCTCTGGGTTGCTCTACACCCAACCACCTGCCAAAGGTTCCCTCACCTACCGCCAACACTGCCTGTCACAGGGCTGGTCTCAGGTGCTTGGCTTTCTCTGACTCTAAATATCTTCTCTTTCTCCACTTCTTCAGTGCTCTATTCTACGACCCCCTCTCTTCAGTGCCATTATGAACTCCAACCCCATAGATTTTAAGGCTTATTGAAACTATGCTATGTGACTATTACGTACATACACATGTCTCTATGCTCTGATCAGCCTTTATAATAATCTTTGGTTATCAGGAAGAGCAAAGGTCCTTTGTCTCTCACCTTCACCAAGGTGTAACAGTCATGGTCTCACAGCCAAGTTCTAGATCTGTGCCTCCAGTTACCTAGATTTGCACTTGAATACATGAGAGTCTGTATGCTAAATTAGCACTAATCATCCTTTTGAGGCCAGATTTTTCCCTTAAATTTTTTAGTTTTGCTTAGGCTACATCCAGACAAAAAACATTTGACTCACCTATTCACCTCTAGGTCAATCACCAAATACTGGAAGATTCCTCCTATAAAATAAACCTTTGACTTTTCTCCCCTCTGCCATTGTCCCTATCCGGCCTCTATAACTTCATCTATATTCCTGCAAGAGCCTATGTATGTCTGATGGCTTCTCATCCGTCTTCCCTCTGACCACTGAACCCATTACCACGAGTCAATTTTCCTAAAGGGAAGCTTTTTAATTTTTGTTTTGTTTTGTTTTGAATTGTGTTACTCCCTTATTCGAGAACTGTAATGATTAGTTTTATATGTTAACTTGACTGGGCCACAGGATGCCCATATATCTGGTTAAACATCATTTCCGAGTGTGTCTGTGAAGACGTTTTTTTGTAAGAGATTAGTATCTGAATAGTAGACTGAGCAAAGCAAATGGTCCTCCTGATTGTGGGTAGGCATCACTCAGTCTGCTGAACAGAACAAACAAGGTGGAGGAAAGGAGAAGAGGCTTTCTCTCTCTGATTTTGAACTGGGACATCAGTCTTCTGCCCTTGCATGACTGGGACTTACACCACCAGCTTTCCTGGTTTGCCAGCTTTCAAATAGCAAGTCATGGGACTCCTCAGATTCCATAATCACATGAGCCAATTCCTTATAATAAATCTCATTAGATATAGATAGATTATTTTATATTTATATATGTATATATAATATTATGGATAAAGATAGGCATACATATATACACACTGGCTCTGCTTCTCCAGAGAACATTGGCTAGTACAACAACTGACAAAAATTTCTCATTGTCTGCAAAGCTAAAATCAATGTCTATGCCAAGATTTTAAGGCATTAATCTGGCACCTCCAATGCTCCCCACCCCCTGTCCTCCCTCCCAGCTATCTAGACTTCACAACGCATGAACCCTCTGCTCCATTTGAGGTGCTTGTTATAGAAACAAACCCCATGTTTATTTCAGCCTACAAGTCATTGTTCATACTGTTTAATGAATTGAGAAATCCAACCTGGTCTAAAGTACAGCTTAAATTTTACTTTTTCCAAGAAATCTTCTCTAGACTTCAGTTCACATTTGTTTCTTCTTTACCACTTGTAGACTGGGCTTGTAGAATGCATTGGCGCTTTGTTATTTGACTCGTTACCATCTTGTTGGCTCCACATAAGTATGCTGCATCTTTCCTATTGCCCTGTACGTTTCAAGTCAACTTGGGGGCATATTTCCTGTTTCTTTTCAACCTTTTACAGTAGCTTGCAATATCCTTCACGTAGGGGGTACTTAATAAATGGCTATTGAATGAATGAGTAAAAAGATCTAAGAACTTTTTCAGTACTTGATCCATATTCTCTTGAGTCTTAAATTCAGATGATGCCTTTAAATCATTTTATAATCCTCTTGCATATTTTCCTAAGTGTTATTTAACAACATAATTGTGTTTTATAGTGTTAGATGAGAGCACTAAATAAGAATAACAAATAAAGGATACAACTACGATACGGTCTTGAAATGTTCTTATAGACAATAGTAGTATCATTAACAACATTTTAAGGCAGAGAAACATGCTGCAAAGTATATATTAATAAGGAAGCTGTCTGCTCTAGAAATAACCAAAAGTTGAGAAAGTTTGTTCCTATGGGATTAGCTCCAAGTATTTGGAGGTTCAGAGTTCCCCAAACACCTCCCCTTCCCTACAATTATGAGAAGAATCTCCTCACCTTGGTATAGTATCAATCAGGCATTTGTTTGTACAGAAAGTAGACAAGTTCAGGGGACTTGAGGATGTAGAAAATAAATTTTGATCTAAAAAATGGGTATATGTGTTCTTTGGTAATCTTCAGTCCAATCTGACTCAACTTTCCTTTTTTTCCTCTAGTTATTACATATTTATTCTGTTTCTCCAACTAAGCAGTCTTTTTCTTTTTCTTTTTTAAAGATTCTATCTATTTGAAAGAAAAAGAGCATAAGCAGGGAGGAGGGGCAGAAAGAGAGGAGGAGAATCCATCCTCCCACAGAGCAGGGAGCCTAATGTAGGGCTCTATCCCAGGACCCCAGGATCATGACCTGAGCCAAAAGCAGACGATTAACCGACTGAGCCACCTAGGTGCCCCTAAGCATTTTTTTCTTTTAAAAAGCTTGAATTTGCTCTAGAGAATTCTGTATTTGGATTAATTTCCACACACTCATTCAGAGTAATGTGTATAGAGATACCACACATTTACAATTGCTTGAATTTATCCAACAATGCTGTCATTCATATATACACATATGTCCACTTGATAACAGGTGCTGGGAGCCTTCCTTCCCACACCAACCAACGCTCTGGTATCAGAGAAACCACCTTCTGTTTAAAGAGGCTTGTGTATGCTCTAGGCAGATAAAGCAATAGGTTTCAACAAATCCCAGAACCTGGGTGGGTCTCACGTCTTTCAGATGATCTTTAGCTGTCAACTGACAGACAGGTGTCAATGGATGGTCCTCCCCACACTGTAGTGAGAAAACTGAACTTGTGGCTCCTCAGTGCAGGCCACATACGGAGCTCATTCTCAAAGAATCAATGTTCCACTGGCAACTTGGCTCCACTCAGTTCCTGACGTAGTGGATGGGCTGAGCTGGGCCATCCTCTGACGCTATCTTTCAGAGCCAACCCTAGACCATTTGTACCTCTGAACAAATTAGAACAAGGCACTCTTCCTCAAGACAGTTTCCTTTTATCTGTCAGAAAATTGTCATAATATCCTGATTTTGTTGGAACAAGATGGTCTTCTGCTATCTCCAGAAAATTGTCATATCAAATACACAAATCTGTGCTGTCTATCATGTGAATGGCAGTGTCTTAAATGTGCCCCCTTGTGCAGCGTGTGTCTGCACATCATCTGTACAATGCCCCATGGACCCCATCACCCAACCCTTTATCACATGCCTCTCAGCTTCTCCAAAATCCTGCTCCATCCAACCCTCTGTCTTTGGTGAACATCTTTGTCTTGTTCTTAGTAGAAATGGAAATTCTTTTAGTGTCTCTTCATGAATCCTGACGCTGCCTCTTGGTTTCAACTACGTGTATTTTTCATCATAAATTTGAAATATCCATCTAGGCCTGTTTGTTAACAAGTCTCTTTTTTTAATTCAAAATAAGATTTTTAAAGATTTTTTTTTAATCTTTAAAAGAGTATAGACATGTATTGCTCCTTTGGGGGGCAATTTGGTAATAATTACCAAATTTTAAGTATATATCCTTTAGGTCAACAAATCTAGTTCTAAGTATTTAACCTACAGCTCTGCAAATGTATAAAAATGTACATAGAAAGATATTCAATATAAGAAGAAACATTCAAAATAATCTGGGCATCCTTCAACAGGAGATTGATTAAACAAACTGTAGTACATACCTAGGAGAGACTATTAAATAGACCTTTAGAGGAACAGGTTCCAGCAAATATGCAAATCAGAAAAGATTTTTAAGATTCATTCACACATTCCTTTATTCATCCATTTGTTATTTCAACAAATACTAAGTGCCTACTTGCATGATAGGCACTGCCCTATGTATGGCAATTCCACAATGAATGAGATAAATGTGATCTTTGCCCCCATAGAGCTTACAGGAGGGAAAAATAGAAAATGAATTAATAAATAATATAATATTATACGATAATAAGCGCTAGAAGAAAAAATAATGATACTGAGCCAGGGATAGAGAACAGTGGAGGCAGAACTATTCAGGATTGCATCTTCTGGAAAGTCCTCTCTGAAAAGATAAGGCACCAGAGTGAAAGGAGGAGGGAGGCCATGAAAATGTCAGTGGGAAGACAGTGCAAGATGGAGAACAGTCGGTGCAAAGACCAGAGGTAGGGATGGTACCTGTCTACATTTGAGAAATAGCAGAAAGGGCAGTGTGCTTGGAGCTGGTAAGAGAGGAGAACAGTAAAGGAGGAAGCTAAAGATTTGATTTAATTTATTTTATAGGGTTTCACATCTTTTTTTTAAACAAAAATATCATTTAGAAAAAGTATAACGAAAAATACTGCACTACAAAAAGACATGAGATTTGTCCAGGTAAAAGCTATCAAATTGGCTTCTATGAAGTCACTAGCAATTTGAATATCCACCTGCAGTGTGTAAGTATTGCCAAGACAGTGTATCCTCACCAACATGCAGGACTATAACTTTTGAAATAACTGATCGTGTCATATGTGCTGCCTTCATTGTTTTAATTTGCATTTTGAAATTAAAAATAGTTAAATTTTTGTGATAATCAATGCTCTCTTTTGCATATTTTCCAGATCCCAAACCATAATGTGACCATATTCGTGTCTACTCTTCCTGTGGCATTGCAAGCTCTCTGGCACTGTCATATAGTGAATTGATGAACTGATTCAGTGATGTGCTTGGGCCAACTCATACTGGCTCACAAGATCCAATTGTGAAATTTTCAGGAGTTTCGCAAGCCAGTTGTTAAACAATTGGTAGCATGAAATTGACCATGGTGGAAGTATTCACACCATGTAAATTAACAAATGCTACAAATCAAGACTTTTTTTTTTTTTTTTTTTTTTTTTAGTAGAACCAGCTTACCAGCACACCACTGGTTTAAGCAATCTCTTAAATTACAAAATACAAAATTGTTGCCTCTGGGAATTATTTGAGGCATCCAAACCTCTACCAAGAGTAGCTCAATGCTTCCCTCGAACGTCTCTGAAAGGGATCCAGCCCAATAGTAGCCATGATAGAAGTAAGAGTTTCCACAGGGGAAGCAAAGAGGGATAGAGGTTAAAAGATCCTGGTTCAGTATGTGATTTCCTTTTGACAAATTTTCTCTCTTTCTCTTTCTCTCTGTCCCCCTGCCATTGCCATTTGGGATATATGTTGCCTTTTTGGATTTTGTCTCTCAGTATCTTTTAGAACCAGGATGGGACTCAAAGCAAAAAAAAAAAAAAAAGAATAAAAAAGTAAAATGAGCAAGACACTGGGCCAAAGCATCACTCAAGTGCCCCTCCAGGTCACTGAGTAGGAGAGCAAACAAAGACTGAGAACCACTGCCCCAATTTTCCTTGTTATGGATGGAATGTCTGTATCCCCCCACATTCATGTGTTGACATCCTAACAGATGTGATGGTATTAGGAGGTGGGGCTTTGGGAGGTGATTAGGTCATGAGGGTGGAGCCTTCAAGAATGGGATTAGTATCTTTATGGAAGTGGTTGCACAAGGCTCCTAGCCCCTTCTGCCATGTGAGTATACTATGTGAAGGTGGCTACCTATGAACCAAGAAGCGGGCCCTCACCAGATACTCAATATGGCAACATCTTGATCTTGGACTTCCTGGTCTCCAGAACTGTGAGAAATAAATGTTTGCTGTTTAACCTACCCAGCCTATGGGATTTTGTTTCTGTAGCAGCCCAAATGGACTCAGACAATTCTCCTGGTGTATTTTCAGTGTGGTGACTGGCCAGTGATTCAGAGCTTGAGAACTTGGCTATAGTGGGTGGAATTTTGTCCACCAGGAAAATAAGTTCCAACCTACTTCTCCAAAACACGTAACTTTTCTTTCTTTTTTTTTTTTTTTAGAAGTAGCATCTTGGCAGATGCAATCAAATTTAGATGAGGTCATACTGAATTAGAGAGGACCCTAAATCCAATGACCAGTTTCTTTATAAGACAAAGGAGAGGGATACTTAAACAGAGAGATATAAAGGAAACACCAAAAGGTAGGCCTTGTGATGGTAGAGACAGAGATTGTATAGAGGCAGGTTTAAGTCCAGAATTGCTGGCAACCACTGGAAATTAGGAAAAGGCAAGAAAGGACTTTTTCTTAGGGACTTCAGAGAGAGCATGACCCAATAACACCTTGATTTTGGACTTTAGGCTTCCAGAACTATAAATTTCTGTTGTTTTAAGTCACCAAATTTATGGCACTTTACTATAGCAGCCTAGGAAGTTGATACATTGACATCTCTATGTCTTTTTTTCATGATGAAACTAATAGATTACCAAATCTAAAACCATGGTTTATAACTATCTCCTTTCCTATACTCTATAAAACAAAACATTGTCTTCTAAAGGAATGCTTATGTAATATGGTATTTTTATGAGTAAAATTATTTGGAAAACTTCATATATTATAAGTAACTAGTAGTGTGGATACACATATATTTGCCAGGAGAACTGCTTAATCATCTTTATTAAATGCCATTTTAAAATCAGGAAGAACTGAGGTAGAAGAAAGAAATATGAAAATGTAAACCTAGTATTGATTTCCTGAAAACAAACAAACAAACAGTGTGATTTAGGTTTAGTAATAATCTACTAAAGTAGTAGAACCATACTGAAAAATGTTTCTGTAAAATCCAGAGGAACTCAGAATAAGCAATAAACAGCATGAGTTTATAACAACCAACCCATGCCAGAGGAACTTGATTGATTTCCTTTCAGTTTCATTACAAAATTAGAGCACAAAGGGAATCTTGTAGTAGACACTGTATATTTGAGCATTAGAAAAATACTTAATTGGATCTCATGAAATCCTACTTTAAAATTGAAGTAAAATTGGCCTACACACAAACACATTCACACAAATGGAAACGGGTGAGAGGAATATAAACAAGGAATAATGATAAACAGCAACAGACTGAGTACATGAAAGAGGCATCCAGTGGTGAGTCAAAAGAATCAGGCTTAGACTGAGTTCCATTGAACATCAACTGTAATAATCTAGAAAAATGGATTGCATTCCATGTGGTCATTAAAATGGTACAGGATACTGATTTGTGGAGTCCTTGAACCTGATGGAGGCTAGTAATCCAATGGGGTCAACACAGGACAATAATGTAGGCCATATGTAAAATGAATTTTGCCATTAAGAAAGGAGAGAGAGAATGATGAAGGCCTACGGGGTAAGGATGGTGGTGGGAGGGGTTAGAGCATCCAGAGAATAACTCACAATGATGGGTAAAACATAACACGGTGGCGTTAAAGCCTGGACAAAAGACTTCATATGGATGTAGAGGCTGGAATGTGCTTCATTGTCCGAAAAAGCTCACTTGGGTCTGATACTGTGATTATAACTGAAGTTGAAGGAAGTGGTTTTAACCCACTGAGTTGTGTCATGAAATTAAATATCAGTGAGGATCTTTCTCATCTCCCTGGTAGAGATTCCTCTGCAGATTATAAAAGTAATTCTGTCATCGGTCTTAAAGTAATAGATCTCCCTCTAGGTATATAATAAGGCACAATAGGAAAGATTGTGTGGCTTGATGGACACGTCAGTAAATATCCAGGCATTCAGCAGATATTTATTAAGCACTTACTATATGATAGATACTTATCTAGGTGCATATCATTTATTAGTAAACAAAAGTAAGGTCTGCTCTCAGCTTATATTGTAATGGTGTTAATCGGAAAACAAACACGATGCAGAAAAATAAATGAGAATAAGATGGGGTAAGGCGGCATGTGCTATTCTGGACAGATGGTCAGTGACGGCCACTCTGAGAAGGGAACTCTTGAGTGGGAAACCAAATTGAGGGAGCAAACCATGCAGATATATATGAGAATTTCCGGGAAGATAAAATAGTTGATGCAAAGGCAGGAAAATATTCCATGTGTTCAGGAAACAGCAAGAAGGCCAGCGGGACAGGAGCAGAAAAGCCAACAGGAAAGTGGTTGGGTATCCCCAGCTCAGAAGTAATCAGAGACTAGATCCTATAAGGTCTTATTATGGCTGCAGGGGTCATAGGAAAATAGGACTTGGGTCTACTGTATGGAGCATGGTTGCCTGACAAATCCCACTGGAGTCACTCCTACATTCGTGCCAAGGCCATGCTACCTCTAAGTTGCCCCCCATCCATGGCTGAGACAGTAGGAGTATAAGCATAGGCCCATTCCTGCCCAACGCAGGGCTTCTCAGGAAGGTGTCCTTGCATGGAGACCTGTGAACTCATCACTACAATGCCCAAGGCTGTCCTCCACCAGTGCCCACCACCACCACCACTGCCATCCCCCGGCCTCTGGATGGAAGACACTACTCACCCCTTGTCTGCTTCTTCCCAAGTGTGGGATGGGTCCTTCCCAAAAATCGTCAACCCCCTCATAAAATGGGTGCATCAGACATGTGCATTATGTGCACCTACCTTATGTGAATCATGAATCGACTGCAGTTACTCAGCACCAAGGAAAGAGCGAGGTAAGGGGTGGGGGGAGGGGAAGAGACCATTGCAATAATGAAGTACGGGGCATTCTGTCCACAATTTCTTTCAATCAGACTATTCGCCAAAGGTTAGTCTCAGGCCCTCATGCCACTTATTGGAAGACTATTTCGCAGCTTGGAGTATAATTTAAAGACATGTATCTTGGGAACATTATGTAAGGGGATCATGGATCCACGTCAGTAGTATGAGATGGTGCAAATATTATTGGGAAAAAACTTAGAAGAGAGCGTGTGCATTGTACCATCAGTATCCTAGAGCCAGGCAGAGGTTCCATGACCAAGACTCCAGGAGAGAGGGGCCTGCCCGGGCTTGTAGTCTGGGCATGTGGCCGTGAACCGAGGGAGAATGTGCCCTGTCCCCACATCGCTGTAGCCCTTAGCCTAAGACAGGCTAGAGAACTTGTAGTTTCTCTGAGAACCGGAAAGTATTTCAAGGGATCCCCAAGCTCAGGAACAGTGGTAGGAGTCACATCCAGTTAAGGCCAAAGTCTACGCAGGAGAGCCCGAGGGAGAGCCTCACCCACCTGTACGTAATGCTGATGCCAGCCAAGAGCCTTGCTGTGTCTTCACAGATGGGCTCAGTCCAGCTAAGCCAGCTCTCTGCTGAGCTACCAGAAGCAAGGAGAAAATCAGCCTCCAGAGGCATCAGCCTGTCTCTCAGCAGTGCACGACCTCTAAGTAGACGTCGACGGCTGCCTCCCATAAACAATCAAAGAAAAGGCAATTGGATGGGCTTTCTTTTCTGTCCCATTCATTTCCTCCTCTTTCCCGAATCAAAATTACCCTCCTAGCTACTTCAGTGCTACGTATAGAAAAACCATCACTTCCATAGGTTTTGATCTATATGCTAGGAAAGTGAGACTCGGACATAAATTAGTTTTCCACTCACAAGAGGGAATATGTATAACAGACAACAGTTTAATCCCTCGCCTCTGTCAAGCTTTGTCACAAAAAAACATACGTCACTTAATCGTAGGCGCTGTTTTTCTCATCCCACCAATAAGGGAGTTGCGAATGAAGTCACTGAATGATGTGTCCGAGATCCAAGAGGCAGAGGCAGGATGGGATTCCAGGAATGTCGGAACCCAAACCTCAAACTCCTCCTAAAGCCCATCTGGGGCTCCAGCCCTCCATCCTGAGGCCCTCCTCCCTCCTCGAAGAACCTGGACACTCTGCTTGAGATGAGGCATGTTTATGAACCAGGAGGCATTCCTCAAGCAAGGACTTGGTGATCCACTCTCCCAAAGAAGAATCTCCACAGATATTTTTGGTAATGCAGCCTCTGCAAATCTATTTATTTAAATACTTATGTAGTGTGTGCTTGGTGTAAATGTTTGACCGAGATAAGCTCATTTAATTCAATTCCCATAATAAACCTATGAGGTGAAAACCTTTATCTCCATTTTACAGCATCTCGCCTAAGGTCGATAGCTTGGAAGAGGTGAGGGATGGCTCCCCCCCCTCCCACTGCCGCCGGTGGTCCTGCTGGGGGTTGTGCTCTTCACCACCAGGCCCTGCAGCAACCTCCCTGCAGACGTCGCTTGGTGGGAAAGTGACAGATGAGCCCTAGTGGGAGAGGAAAGAATAGGGAGCCTCCCTCCTTTCCCCCAATGAGCCCAGATGTGAGCCCCATCCCTGTGCCCCCTGCCCGCCCTCCTCTCCCCCAGACGGTGTAACAGCTCAGATCACAGCCTCTGAAGCCACACAAAGTCGGGTTTGCATCTCCGCTCTCCCACCTGCCAGCCGAGTAAGCTTAGGGACATATTTCGACTGTTTGGGCCTCAGTGTCCTCGGCTGTAAACCAGGGCATCAATAATAACTGCAAAACGTAATAGTAATGGAAATAGTCAACTGCCAAAATGCCGTAGGTTTTCATCAAGTCGAAATTGAATAAGACAGAAAAACATCTACATAGTAGCAAGCTCTCCATCAACTTAGCATTCTTTGTCTCGCTGTCGCACCCCTTTGTGATTACATCTCTTCACCCCCCCTGCCCCCCAAGATACCATAGGCGTCTCATAGCACCCGTGTTTCCAAGAGTCAATGGAATATTCATTCAGTGAATCATGCCCCCATTCCTCCTCCTGAGATAGTCCTTCTTTTAGAAGTTCATCTCTCCCTCTGAGCTCACAGTGTCACTCTTTTTTTTTTTTTTTTCAGTGTCACTCTTGATTATCCCAGGGGCAACAGTGACACAGGGCTGACCCCACAGCACGCACTGGGTCTGCACTACATGAACCCCAGACTGTTGCTTCCTCCACGATTTCTCTCTCACCACCCGTGTTCCCTGTACGATGCGCCTGGTGGGTACAGTCTGAAAATGCAGAGTGAATGGAGATAATTTGGTATATTATTTTGTGGAATAGAAAAGATAATTCCTTCATTCCATTCCAGATGTCTACATAAAGTGAAGTTCTTTCTTTATTTTTTTTTTCACGATCTGCTTGTCAATAAATGTAATTTTAGGGGAAAAAATGCTATTTTTTTCTGTATATATATTTAAACGTTTTCAAAGTTGTTTTCAAAGAGGAGTGATATTGCCCTAGGGAAAATTATGTGAGATAGTAGGTCTAGAGCTTTTTATAACAAGTTGAGAACAGTGAGAAGCCACCATCTTAATGTTACTTTTAAACCAGATCTCTAAAGTGGGACAAGATCAAAGAGAGACTCCTTTTTTTTTCCAGCCCTTCTCCTTTCCTGTTTCTCTCAGTTGACTCAATGTCCTTTCCCATGGTTTGGTTACTCCTCTGTCCTTGTCCCCTCATGCCCTCTGAAGAATGGGATGAGCAATCCGCCTAAACTCTGCTAGGGTGTCAATGGACTTGTCCTCATTCTGGATCTCACACCTGAGGATCAGGTGTCTGATAGAGCACGTGGGCCATTCTCACCAGTGACCTTCCCCCGCAGAAACCAATGAAGCTTCCAGTCTCCATTTCAGTGTGCTCACTCTCCTGACCCTTTCTACCTACAGGTATCCTAAGCTTTGTAGTGAATATTTAAAAAAAAAAAAAAAAAAAAAAACTCTGTTCTGGGACACCTGAGTGGCTCAGTGGTTGAGGGTCTTCCTTAGACTCAGGGTGTGACTCCGGGGTCCTGGGATCGAGCCCCACATCGGGTTCCCTGCAGGGAGCCTGCTTCTCCCTCTGCCTATGTCTCTGCCTCTCTCTCTCTCTCTGTGTCCTATGAATAAATAAATAAAATCTTTAAAAAAAAAGCCCTGTTCCTATGAATCATCAGAGTATTAACTTTTTAAGCAAATTTTTACAGGTAGTATTTCCCAGGGTCTCCTTTAAAATTGCACGGTTTCTGTCACGCTCTCCTTCCTTACAGAGTTAATATAAACATTAGGCTTGATATGATCTAATTTAATTATTTTGAACTTTTGGACCTCTTGTATGGCAGATGGGCACTTCATTATGGGGCCATCTGATGTGCCTTTTGATAGGTAACTTGGCTAGAAGAGTCTCGTCTCTACTGGGACTAGTTCCAAAGGAAGTTTTGATGTTTATAAGACACTCAAATTCAAAGACAGAAATAACTTGTGGCAATAATAAACCAGAATATATATACTTTGGAAATTAGTTCGCAGAAGGACTTTGTAAAAGATATTGAACGTTTAGCGTGTGAATTTGAGGAACATAAGAGGCACAAAGAAATCTGCCAAAACAAATTCACGCATGTTCTTAAAGAAAAATCTGTAATTCCTCCCTTACTTACATAACTTATAACTTACATAAATAGTTCTTTCTACTACATAGACAGTAAAAAAAAAATAGCTCTTTTCCACCACTGCTAATAACTGAAGATGAAGCTAAGATCCCAAGCCACCCCAGGAAAACCTACCTGCACCCAAAGATCTTCGTTATCGCTCTAGACCTTAAAGTCTCTACTAAATTCCAGTCAACACAGGTAAGCTTTCCATCCAGAACTGCTCCAGTCAACAAGGCCAACAATTTCCGAGAATGTAGGAGGCAAAACACAGGGGTGAGGTGGCTGCAACCTATTTAAGCAACTAGAAACCTTGCTGGAAAGTATGTAATTGAAGAGATGCTTTGACATGACGGAGTTGAAATCACACAAGGACGTCTGTTCACGTAACTGCTCTTTTTCAGACCACACGGTGGCTCTTCACGGCACCTCGTATCAAACCTTAGCCCTCATACTTTCCTCTCCAAGCTCATCTGGGTCTTTATCGCTTCCAGCTCTTTACTGTCAGCTATGGTGGCCTTCGTTTAGTTTCCTGGGTGCATCGAGTGCTTTCCTTCAGGGCAGCTTGCTCCCACACAGGACATTTCCCTACGCATTCCCACGCATGCACCTGCACCCCACCACCAGACCCCACCTGACTGTAGGCTTGTTGGCAATTGCTCTTTAATGTTATCATCCCTTTAAACTTTCCCTAGCCACCCTATAAAAGTAGGTCCACTGAATTCATGATCACAGCAGACTTGTTTTTCTTATCACATGTATCGTAATTTATAATTATATGTGGATCTTAAGTGTATATATATATATATATATAAAATCCCAAAATTGTATATATTCCCTTTATTTATGGTCTGCACTCCCTCCCCCAGCTTAAAAGATGGTGCCTGGTTCTCATTCTACCTCCAAGTACAGTCCACAGCATGTAATAGGCACTTGGTACATGAATGTTTAAAGTACAACTAAATGCACAAATGTGAAATAGGAATTGAAAAGGGGAAAGAGAAGGAATGATATAGCAATATGTCTGGTAGGAACCATCTCCTAAGTATTTAAAGATCTTCTATTCAACGTCACTGTCCATACCAGAGTTCCTTAAGCTTCTCAACTTCTTAGAATCACATGGGGATTTTTTTTTTTTTTTAAATACCAGGTGCATAGGCTTCATCTCAAAGCAATTAAATCTGAAGCTCCGGGGGATGCACACCATGTTTTGGTAGTTGTAAAAGTTCTCTAGGTAATTCTAATGTGTAACTAACTCTTGCCTATTCCAGGGGCTCTCGAAGGCGAACTGCATTGGAATCCTGGAGAGCTTGTTAAAACATTAAAAAAATGTAAGTAAATCAATAAAACATAGAGTTTTGGATCCCACTCCCAGAGTTTCTAATGAGTGGGCATTTCTAGTGAGTCCCCCTTAGGTGACGCTGATGCCGCTGGGCTCGGAACCACACTTTGAGAATCAGCAGTCTATCCTCTCAGGTAGATTGCACTGGGCTTGACTCTCATGGAGAGAAACAAAGAAGGCTCGAAATGCAAATAGCAGGATGTTTTGGGCATAGTTTCCAAGCTAATCACTTCCATGTTGCTCACAACTGAGTGGAGACGCCAGAAGTCACAGAATGGCATTCAGCTGAGCGATGGAGGCACCAGGACGGCCAATACGTTGGCAACACACGCTGCGCTAATTGTATATAAAGAATCACGAGAAGACAAGGCCCACAGCACGCTGACGAAGAAAGACGGTGCCATGTGTCTCCAGATAGCCTCTAACTTCTCTCTCAATGCAATCATAAACTCGAGTCTACTAATAATGCCATCTTTGAATAGGCCGCCTTCTGTATGTGATGTTAAGAAATATCTTTACATCTGCATGCAGCATGTAGCCTGTTGGGTTTTAGTAAGTTGACATGCACTCGGAGTAGCAATTAACTGTGCCATTGCTTTAAACTTTTCCTTAAGGTTTAATATTTATGCTTCATCTTGAGCGTTCCAGCAGTCCGAGGGGGTCAGTTTCCCGGGCAAAGGCAGGGGATGCCCTGCATCTTTAAATGCAGCTAGGCTGATGCACGCACTTAAGAGCTTCAGTACATCATTTTGCAATCACATATCTCAGAATAATTTATACAATCAATTAAAGAGCATTATCAAGGGATGATTTGACAACTGTTGCCATGCCAACCAGTGAAGTAGACAGCGCGTCCGTGTTTAAAGGCTGCACCTGGTGATGGATGTAGCAGATTTTGAGGACTCAGACAGAATCACAGATGTCCAAAGGTGTGGAGGGAACATGATTTAAAGCTTTGATGTTGTGCCATTTTTACTGGCAAAAGGGTGTTGATGGCATGTTGTTCACTTTCTCATTAAAATTCTGTCATTTTTCACAGTGTTCTGCATTCAGAGCTGAAAACTGAAGTGAGAATGCACTTTACAGACTGATAAAATATGATAGCAAAATGGATGATGTTCATTTGCAGGCTGAATTAATTTTTTAAAAAAAAGTTTGTGTCAGTGCATTTATGAAAAGCCCGTTAATCAGACGCAACTTTATCAGCTTTAATGGACATATCTTAAACACTTTTACATTAATAATTAAATTCGTGGATGGCAAATGGCTTTCGGCACATTGAGCTAAGAAGTATCTGGAATGGGTCATGATTGAACACAGCAGAAACAGAAAGGACACTTTTCCATGCCCAGAGTGCCTGATTTCTTGAAGCCAGTGGCCACGAGCGAATCAATAAACCCTAAGATTTTGCAAGACAGGCTGGTCTTTTCCCTCCCTGGGTTATTCCAGAAATCAAGGGAGACCCAAGGGCATTCCCAAGTATAGACCTTATACTGGTAGGCAACAGAGAGGAGATTAGGGCTTATATCTGTGGAATCAGCAAGCCAAATCTCCTTCCAGCACGTCGTAATTCTTGGCCCTAGTAAAGCATGCCTTTTATGAACCAATTGCTTATATATTGATAAGCGTGATAGACGCACGGCCCGCCATATCTTTATTAATAGTGTGAGGATTATGAATTGAGACTCCAAAGCCAGACTGAATCTCCACTCCACCACTTGCCAGCTATGTGGCATTGGGCAAGTTACCCAATCTCGCTCTGCCTCAATTTTCTCACCTATAAAAGGAGGCTAACAGCACTCACATCTCAAGGTGGCTGTGAGGATGAAATGAGTTACAATATGTAAAGCACCTAAACAGTGCCTGGAGTATCTATCCTCACGGTTGTTATTATTACAATTATCATTATCACTCTTCTATTAAGGCTCCTAGCCTTTCAATTAACGACTATTGAAGCACCACTGATTTTTGCTTTCTGTTCACAAACACAAGTTGCTGTAACATGGGGAGCGAATCATAAAGTCCAGCCGATGATTCACTGTATTGAATGATCACAGGAAAAGTTACATTGGGATAAAACAACTTGATGGAAATAAAATGAAAGGAAAGGTGGTTGATAGAGGCAGAAGAGGCGGACAAAGTGATGGCATCATCTAATGTTCTATAGTAAACTTTGGGTTCCTTCCACCACCACCTCCTTCCTGGGCTGAAACGAGCCAGGCTAATAGAAGGGAGTCTTTGTAGAACATAAAAAGAAGCTGGGATGCTTTAAAGCAAAATGACTTCCCACAGTTGTGCTCAGAGGTCATTTCAGCAATAAAAAGGGTTTTTTTAGAGCCTTCAGTTTGAGACTGGATCTTGAAAGCCTGCTGTCCTTTACCCTCTACTCTCAGAGGCAGGAGGACACTCTTCTCTGCTTAAGGGGAACTAAGTGAAACCAAAGGAGTGAGGCTCTGGCTTGAGGCTGAGAAAAAAGAAATGGAACACTCGGGCCCAGGTAAAAGGAAAAGGCAAATTGTTGGGGGCACCACAGGCAGATACTCCCCGTGCCAATCCCAGGAGGCTCATAGGAACTTACAGGTGACTCAGGAGAAAAGTGTTTTAAATTCATTCTCTGGATTCTTGATATGTGCTGAATCTTCTGTTAGTAAGATTTTTTTTTTTCTGTGATGGACTATGCCTTCCGTCCTCCCGACATTAAATGCACAAGAGAAGGGGACAAAAACTAAAAACTAACATAACCAAAAACATTCCCAGGTAAATGGTTATCTTGGCTGATGTGAAACACAATAATGATCAACTCAAGAGCAAACGCCGGATGCTATGCAAACTTTTGAGCTCATTAGCCTCAGCTCCTAGCATCAAAAGCCAGTGTCCAGATCCAAAAAATTCATCTACATACTATTGCCAGGAGGAAAGACTCAGGTCATAAGTGCCTTCAAAAGGCACTGAAACTGTCTAGCAAAATATACTAACACTATCATCGATTTTGAATGCTACTAAATATCTCTCGAAAGTCGGACATGACCACACGTTTGTAGATAGATGTGCCCATCTGCAAAGGGACAAGACTCCATATAAGGCCAGTGATATATGAGGAGTTGAGACAGAAAGCCCTATACATATGTATGAACATGCAAGTAAGTACCAGTGATTGGTATACGTGATTGTGCCACCTGAAGATTATACCACCTGCATCATTAGTTCTTGGCTTTTCCTCTTGGTGTTCACCTTTCCTAAAATGTGATTTAAAAAATATCTCCATACACATATACACAGAAATGTACGCAGACTCCCACGCACACTGTATAAAAGAGTGCTGTGTGTGTGATAGAACATTCAATAGTCTCTGCTTTCAGGAGCTTCTGATAAGGTTGGAAAGAAAGTAACAAATATATGAAAAGTTAGATGAGAATAGAAGACACTGAAATAAAAAGGCTCACGAAGTGGTTTATACATATTTGCCAAATAATTGGTATGAATAATGTATAGAGTAAGGTTAATATTTCTCCATAAACAAGAGCTTTTTCCCTTGGGCTTTCCATTTATTTCATTTCTCTTTCTCTTCCTCTTGATGCTGAGAAGTCTCTTTATTTCCAATTTTATTTAAGGTATCAAATATGTATTTTTGCTTTTGATATTAATAAAAGAGATGTCAATATCTGATTACTTACAGATGTTCTTTAGTATCTTGGAAATAGGATAAGGATTCTGTTTAGAACCCTTAGGAGAAGAGTTTGCCACCTAGATATTGGTTTCAGTTTTTTCCTATGATAATTGTCAATAACTTGTGAAGAAAGAAAGTTTGCTTACTTGCTCATTTAGCAAATAAGCATTTATCGAAAGCCTACCACGGACCAGGCCTCAACATTACAAAGAGAGAAATATAAGCCATGATTACCACCCTTAAAAAAGGATTGTTTTAAATGAAAATTTAAGAAAATGAGGACCAGGGGATCCCTGGGTGGCTCAGCGGTTTAGCGCCTGCCTTTGGCCCAGGGCGCGATCCTGGAGTCCCGGGATCGAGTCCCACGTCGAGCTCCTGGCATGGAGCCTGCCTCTCCCTCTCCCTGTGCCTCTCCCTCTGCCTGTGTCTCTGCCTCTCTCTATGTCTATCATAAATAAATAAAATCTTAAAAAAAAAGAAAAAAGAAAATGAGGGCCAGTACTCAATCCCCAAGGGCCATTGAATGGTACATAAATTTTGAGGGTTTAGAAGTTTCTAAATCTCCCAAATTGCTTGATATTTGTGTTGTCCGAACTTTGGTTTTTGTTTTGTTTTGGTTTGCTTATGGGGGAAGCAATTTTTCAGTGTGTTGTTGTTTGTTTATTGATATCTCCCCACATATGCTGGTAACAGATCAAAAGTTTGCAGAATCCTGGGATCCAGAGGCAAGGCCCTCTGTGCGTGTCTCTCTGCACTCCTTTCCATCCTAATGTCTTTCCTTCTGTCCTCACCTGGGACTTACCACTCATCTTCTGGAAAGAGAAGGAAAAAAAGGAGTGCTAAAGGAACACAGAGTAAGATGCACAGGCTCATGAAGCCTGTACCACGAGAAGGACAATGCGTGGAATGTTGCAAAGAATTAAACATTTTGGAGAGGAATCTTTTAACTTGTATTAATCATCAGTCAATGTTCAAGACACTGGGGACATAGAAGACAAGTTAGAGGGCATGTGTGGGAAGCTCTCCCCAAACGAGCTCGAAAGCTTTAGGCAAAAGGATTTCAAAACCAGTGGTTAAAGGAAATGAAATACATATGGAAAGACAGGGAGAGATAAAATGTGAATTTAGTTCAAAGTTACTTTACGACATACAGATGACTTGACTTAAAAAGAGCTGAAACACAAAATAATTATAAATTTGCTCATAAGACAAAAATATGCTGAAACAGTGCTAAGATTAGTCTTGTGTCGAGTAAAGGCCTTTATCTCCCCATCTCTTGGATCTGTCTCCTTCAAACCTCAAGTACAAACACTTTGAAAAGAATGATTGCGTATGTTGATTTCATGGTGAACCTAAGAACTTTTGTTTGACTTTTCTCTTCCAATTTTCAATGCTGCCAGGACAAGAAAGATTAATCCATTCTAAATACCACAATACCAAGTCCATTCAGAGGGCACTAGATCGGTGATTTTTTATTTAAAAAAAGAAAAAAGGCTCTTAAGCATTAGTTGAAACTGTGATGTCATAAATTTGAATCTTATTATAAAAACGTATTTTGCAGTCTTCATTCTGCTATTATAAAACTAAGTTCTTCGGTCACAGGTCTGATGTGGGATTGATGAGTAATAGTGTTAATAATTTTAATTAATTTGAATACAGATTTCTTTTATTTTCAAAATCCTGTCTCAACTGCTTGATTTGATCTCTACAACCAGCCCTCTGAGCTTCACGAATGAATCGGATGGGCTAGACGGAGGACAGGAACTGACACACATGGACAATTAAAGTGTGTCAATCCCTGTGGTGGGCTTTACATGTGTTGCCTTATTAAATCCTTATATTAAGTCTGTGAAGGAGCTTTGATCAAGTCACTTACTTGCTTTGTGACTTTATTTGTCTGAAAAATGAGGATAAGAACAGTAACTAACTTATAAGATTTTCATGGAGATCACCTGAATTAATACATGTTGAGTTTTTAGACTAGGGCATGTCATTCTTGTTATTACTAGTACAGTTGCCATTTATAATAGCTCCACTTCTAGATGGGGAAACTGAGGCTTTTGGAAGTTAAATAACATAGATGGGCTAAACAATTGAAAAGGAATTTGAATCCAGATCTATCTGACTCGAATATCCAAATTACTGCAGCTTCCAAAATCCTGCGGAGAATAATGTTTATCCATTCATTTGATTTAACAGTGATTGAGTCCTTAGCTTTGTTCCTATTACCAAACTGGGTACTTTGGGTGATAAAGGAAGGCATAAAAATACCCACTTGGGAAACACACCCAACAAGACAAGACAACAATGAAATGATGTGAGATGCATTTCATAAAGCAGGATTAAGTTCAATTCCAAAAAAAGTGATGGAAACAGTAAGTGTTTTTGCATTTTGTGTATATAAGGCAGCAGTGGGGGTGGAGGTGTTTGGAGATAACGCAGTGGAGAATGTTGGAATTACCCCAGAGTGCTGAAAATAAATGTTTTAAAAAGGAGAAGGGTGAAAATAATGATCGTGGTTTTAGGATATGTAACCATAACTTAAGTATGTCAATACTAGTACAAACTAGTGTTATTTTATTGCAAATGTTATTAGAAACAGAATTCATATCAAATATCCAAAACTCAGAGGCAATGATAAGAAAAACAGAGAATACCAGAACGAAGTAAATGTCATAGAATGTGAGTGCCAAGGGGTATGAATCTCTTACAAAAATCAATGTCATGGGAGATGGGTATTGACAGCCCATCCCACCTCTCATATACATAACAGACTCTTTGGAGAGGAGTCAAGAGCAAGCAACATGGAAACCGTAGAACAGGAGAAGAGTAACGCTGTTAGTAATGGGGTGCCCTTGGCAAGAACTTGATGGGAGATCATCTAAGAGGCCAGTGAGGGTCCTAATGGCTGCAGGTGTGAAAAGAAGGTCAATCCATGACACGTAATGAAAGAAGTCCCCTTCCAGCTGGGACGGTCTTTCCAGAAAAGTACTTGACTTCGGGGAGTTACGGCTCACTTAAAGAAAATGAAGCAGGGTTGATCCTGTCCTGTCAGGGAAAAACTTGCAGGACTGACTTGTCCTTTTCCAGCTCTGATTTCTCTGACTTCCTATTTGTAAGGAATAAAGATTTTTAAAGGCTTACTTAAAAAAAAAAAAAGACTCATAAGGATTTTTTAAGCCATTGAATAGCTCTTATGAAACAATATCATGATGAGTTAAGTGAAAATTAGAGCCACATGCCTAAAATTTCCCTGAAAAAATACACATATCCTTTAAAATGAAGGAGGAAAGTGCCAGGAAAAAAATATGCTTTTAATTTGTTTGAGTTGAAAACATTTGAAACATATTTTTAGACACTTGCCAAGGATTTTCCAAAAGCCATTGGATTTCTCATAACCCCTAAAAGATGTCTTCCTTTTGAGGAATGGCAGGGAGTAACTGCTTATTTACTAACTCAAAATCGTATCTGCCAATGCTTTGGACCATTATTATCTTTTTTCACACCTGCAAGATTATTTTGAGTCAAAAATAAAATATCTGTAATTATGGCTTTGGGGAAAGAAGGAAAGACATTTCACTTTTCTATCTTTTCATTATTAAGGAAGAAAACATTAGTGACCCTAAGAAATTTTGAGTAAGCATTGGAGCTACATGTAGAAAAAATGGGTGACTTTTCTTACGATTTATATAATTATAATTCTTATAATTTAGATGATCAAGGATTAATGACAGACCTAAATGCTGCCTGCAGTCAGAGGTGTCCATAATGGTCACAGTTAAGTTTTCCATCTCTTTCTGTATGATTTGAAATTTGTATGAGGAGAACCTCAAATGCCCTGAGTAACAATACAACTCAAAGGGATGTCCTTTAGAGAAATTGCTCCTCCGACAACTGCTAATGGGCCCTCATCTCATCCATTGGTTATCAGAGCAGATGAGTTTATCAGACCTACTGCTTGACCCCTTGGCCCAGAATTTCCAACTTACAAGTCTACATGGTTATACCATGCCAGAGATTGTGGGACTCAGGGATGAATGGTTTTCACATGAGGCCTTGAGTGTGTGTGTGAAAGGAAGAGAGAAGAAAGGAAGAAAAAGGGGAGAGAGAGGGAGAGAGAGAATGTGTTTGTGTGAGTGTATGTGGGAGGAAGGGATGGGAAATGATTTACATAACCAAAGGGTAACTCATTATTTTTTTTTTTACCTCAGAGGAACCTGTGATGTAATGAAGAGTCTTGTGCTTACCCCCCAGGGGTCGGAGTTCAAATCACATTTCTATCTAATTATGAAGCCTTGGGAAAGTGCTGAGTGTCTGTTTGTCATATTTCCATCCCTCACTCACATTTTTCTCAAAGGGAAGCTGTCCCTAACCAAAGACCCTGGAGGTTAAGCAGCCATATTGGACTCTATAAAATACCTTCTTCCTGAACACAGTTGATTGGATCAGAAGTGTATATCTGATCCAATGGCAACCAACTGCTGGGAAATCCAGTGACCTACGAGCCTGACTCAATAAGACTCTCTCTTTCTCTCTTCCTCGTTCTCTTGATAATCTGCTTGTCAGTGCTGGGAGCCATTACTAGAAATCATGATGTACAGCTAGAGTTGAAAAACACATGATAACCTAAAATATTTGGAGTCATGATTTTACAAGGAAGCACCAGGTATCCATGATATAGAAACAAGGAGACAAGGGTGATTGGATCATGTTAGTGACAAAGTGCTAGACAGTGGTCCATGCCCCTGACATCCTTAGACATCCAGAATAATGCCTTGGGTCCATCTTCATGACCCAGGACCTTCTGAGTCCTCTGTTCTTGGCTCTTCTCAAGATTTTTCTTTTTACTCCATATATATCCCAGCAATCACCCTTCTTTAATTGAGTTTTCTTGGAGGGTACACGGCACTCAAAACCAAGTGCCTAAATGAGTCTTTTGATGACTATGTACCTCATAATGTAAACTCCTTTAGAATGCAAAAATCTGGTGGAGTTTCGAGAATATCCCTGTAAGCAATTAGATAGGGTTCCATTGTCTACACCAGTCTTTGTCAGGGGAGGGGTTTCTGCAATTATAACATCAAACCAGGCTAACCAGAAGAGGCAGATCTTGGATGATGCCCTGAACTTTAAACTCAGTCTCGCGTTGTTTCTTCCCATAAGTCTCATCTCTCCTATTCTCTTTGGGACCTCCTGTGGGCTCATTTTCTTCTGAGGTTACTATCAAACACAAGCTCTCTAGCTTTGCTTTTATATTCATAATTCCTCTTCAACCAACACTAAGCATCCCAGCCTTTCTGGATCTATCCCATGCCTATCCTTCCATGCACTGATTCTTTTTCAAGAAAAACTTTAAAAGATAAAAGAGATCATCATAAGAACTAAGCACGCATTCAGAATTTACCTGGAAGTACCTATTCAGATGTTGCATAAAAGGAAACACAGCTCTCTCCATTTAAAAATTAGAATGGTTGGTGGCTGGCGCCTGGCGGGTTCAGCTGGTACAACATGCGACTCTTGATCTTGGAGTCATGAATCCAAGCCCCACGTTGGGCCCAGAGATTACTTTTTAAAAACTTAGAACTGAAAAAAAAATAAATAAAAATAAAAAAAATAAAAACTTAGAACTGGGTACAGACGATTATTCGTTTCATGCCTCTTTGTGCTGGGTATGGAGTTTGATGACCTGAATATGTGAGTAAAGATCAGAGAAAACCATCGAGTTGTTTTAATGCAAGAAGTGTAACAACAGTGGCAACAACCGCCTCTATTTTTAAGTGTTCATATGCATAGGCCACTTTATGTGTCATTTAGTGTTCACAACTACCTTATTCGGAAAGTATTATTCCCGTACTAATCTTATTCTAAAATGAGAGAGGTTAAAAACATGCCTACAGTCACAAAGTTAGGACATGGCAGGCCTGAACTGCTAATCATGATCTAATTCCAAATTCTTTGCTTTTTTGCCCTACACATAATTGATTTCTTTTGTCTTACCTCCTCTTTTAAAAACAATCAAATCCACCTCTTGGAGCCTTGTTGACACCAGCTGCTGGTGGCAGAGGTCGCCATAAACACTCAATTCATTCCCTCCAGCAGGTTCCCCTGACTCCCAGGGTCCACATGCTGGAATGAGTTTCCCTTTCCCTCATGCCTTTGGCATTCTGACAAAACCTGAGCATTGTTTCTATAACCAATCCCTAAGCTAAGGTTGAATGCTCAGTCTGTGTAATAATAACTGTCTGCTCGGTCAGAGACCTACTCAACAAACACTGTACCAAGCCCATGTCTGATGCAAAAGGGACAGCTGGGCCAACTGAAATTGGGTGTCCACACGTCTTCTGATTTTGATCTTCTGGAAACTGAGCTCGTTGAAAAGGTTGGGGCAAGGAAAACAAAAAAAGCTTGCATTACTACAGCACTTTATAACTGTGGCTCTCAATTTTATTATCGATTAAAATCACCTGGAAATCTTAAAATACTGATGCCTGGCTCCTACCTCCAGAATTGTGATTTGTCACCTGAGCATTGGGATTTTTAAAAGCTTTCCAGATGATTCTAACATGTAGTAATTTGGGAACTAGTGGCTTATACTGTGTCCACCCCATTGATGGAGAGCTCTGAATGCAGGCAGACGCTACTCCATCTTACAAAGGCTTCTGGTCTGTAAAATGGGGATAATAAAGGTGTCTATATTATTGAAAGTGTTTGGAAGCCTAGATAAAATCTGGCTTAAAAAGCATTTTAAGCAATAAACATTTTTTCAAGTGCTAGCAATCACTATTATTAATATATAATTCAGTTACATCCCAAATCATATTGTGTCAGTATTTATTATCTGATTTCTTCCCTGGCTTTATAAATTCCAGGCAGACACAACCATGACTTTCTCTATTCCAGTGTAGGATTCGGTCCACTGAAGGCAACCAGTTGGGATTTGTTGAGTGGATGGGTGGATAATTGGATAGATGAATTTAAACAAGTGGCATAGTCGGGTGCAAAGGATGATGGGAATGAAAACCAAAGACCAGGGTTTGAACTGTGCCTCTGTCACTTACTAGCTGTGTGGACATGGGCAATTCTCTAGCTATTTGAGGGCTTGATTTCTCCATCTGGAGCCAGTAGCCAGTGATTTTATCACTTAGCATGTGCTGTGGTCTCTGGTAAGCACTGGGGCTATGAAGATGAATAAAACACAGGCCCCTCTATTTGTGGCTGCAACCACATCTTGGGGAAAAAAAATTATGTCTTTCCTCTCTTCTTTTCCTGTGCTAAGAATTGGCTCAATAGTTGTTAAATAATAACAATTGTAATAAGACGATAGCATCTTATTTCAAGAGCTCCTATAATAATACCCTTACTACCCATCGTGTTTTTTCTCTTAAATAATAGTATAAGGTGCTAGAAGTGACACAATCAGAAGCTTAGTAAGATGCAAATAACTGTTAAACCAAACCTGTGAATAAATAACAGTTTTTGAGAGTATCTATCACATTCATTTCATCTGAAGAAAAAAAAAAAACATTCAGTTTTTAATAACATTCTGTGAAGAATAGGACAATAAAACCTTTACAATGGCCTCACATGAAGACTTTCTTTGAGTTTAGAGACAGTCTATGTATTTAAGTGAAGATTTTAAAATGTTTAAATTTTCAGCCCGAAAGCACTTTTCATCTGAGATAAATAGGTATTTAATATGACTTACCGAGATAATTGTCTTAAATTAACTGAAATTACATAAAGAGAAAAAAAGTCACTCATGCCTTAACTTTCTCACATAAATCCTGTAAATATTTTTAAATCTTTCTCTGTGCATGCTCTTTGTTTTCCATCAACAGGGTCAAGGCATGTACATATGGTTTCTGCCTCCTTTGTTTACTTGATATACTCCCAACAAGGTATTTTGGAAAAATCGCCGACAGATCCAGATTTGCGTCTAGCCTCTAATGCCTACTGGCTGTGTTATCCTGGGCATGTCATGTAAGTAAGCAAGCTCATCCTGGCTTACTCACCTGGAAAACAGAGATATTAGGATTTACCTCTTGGGGTATTATGAGAGTTTCATTAATGATTTAATTGTGTATCGTGAATTTTATTTTAATTTACATAATTGATTAACTTAATCATCTATCACGTGAGAACACTTGAAGCAATACAGATGTCCCATAAATACGATGTTCCCTTCAAGAACAAGCTCCTTCCATTCTACTCCACAACCAAACTGTCCCGTGTCACATGGCTTATCCACAGTAACTTCCCTTCCAGAGAGCAGTGTTCTTTGGAAGTGAAGGGATCCAGAATATACCACTGGATATTTTGGTTTTTTTCTGAACTCTCTTTATCTGCCTAAAAGCAGAGCCATCAAAAGAACTCACATGTCACAAATGCCCTCCCTGGAAGTTTCAAAATCATACAGACTGACTTCTAGCACTGCAGACAAGAAGCTGGCACCGGGATAAGGAATTGCCTTAACAGTCGTTGTCACAAAACCATCCTATCTCCCGTCTCTTCTCCGAAGGGCCCATTTATCTTTCCTAAAAGTCATTTGTTTTCCCTTAAGTGCCCTTCCTCCCCTCCCCTTCTATTAAGATAGTATATAGGGCCCAAATTCTAACTTCTTCCTCGACTAACATTTTTTCTGTGAACATCCACCTAAGTACGTGAATAAAAAATGTCTTTTCTCTTGCAAAAAGAAAGAAAGAAAGAAAGAAAGAAAGAAAGAAAGAAAGAAAGAACCCACAAAAAAACAAACAAAAAAAAAAACTCCTTGAGCACAATTCTCACTATGTCAACCACTGATTTAAAAAAAGAGAGCGAGAGAGATGCCTGGGTGGCTCAGCGGCCTAGCATCTGTCTTCGGCTTAGGGTGTGACCCCGGGGTCCTGGGATCCAGTCCCTGCTCCCTGCAGGGAGCCTGCTTCTCCCTCTGCCTGTGTCTCTGCCTCTCTCTGTGTGTCTCTCATGAATAAATAAATAAAATCTTTAAAAAATAATTAATTTAATTAAAAAAAACAACAACTGGCATGGCTCACCCGTTGCCTGCATAATGAGTTCCACACTGGTTAGCAGGTACATGGTCCCACATCTGGTCCCAAACCACAAGCCTTCTCTAGCACAACCACCAGAGCCTTCTCCTCCTCAGACACCTGTCCTCTGCTGCAAGCACCCTGGGTACCGACCTCATTCCCCAGTCTCACTTTCCACCATCTGTGCTTGCGCTCACTCTTTTCCCCTTACCTCCCTCAACATTATTTTTATTTCTTGTATGAACTAAAAGTACTCTGCCTAATACTAAGTATTTTTGTACAAGTGTCTATCTTCCTAAGAGTATTAAAGCTTTCTCGGAGGCAAAGGTGGTGTCTTGCTTCTCTTTGCATTCTTCCCAACATTTCGCAGACAGCTTCACTCATAATGAATGCATCCTGGGAAGCTGCTGCATTGAAATTACTTATTTGACATTAAATAGGCACCGCAATAAGGGAAATCTGTTTTTCCATTTTTCAACTGATTATGATGAGAGATATTAACATGAGCTCCGAAGCAGTGGCACTCAACGCTAACAGAACTCGGGAAGTTTGCCTACTTGCAAAGCAGCTAATATGAGCAGATGCCAAAAGAAGATCAAGGAGGGTCCTGGAAGGAGTTGCACAAACTGACTTCACTGAGCTGGCCTGTTTTCAAGAAGGTGTGGCGACACCAGGGACGGAAGGCAACATGGACTAAAAGTTGGGTGCAGAGGTTCTGGAACCACACCGCCCAAGTTTGATTTTTGACTCTACCAGTTCCTGCCTTGGGGCCCTGGGGCAAACACCTGGACCTCTGTTTATATCATCTGCAAGCTAAGGGTGGCCTTTGTGTGAGGAATGAGTGACCTGAGGTAGGTGAAGCACAGAGGATGGGGCCAGGCACACCCACGTGCTGTATAAGTGTTTATAAACCAATAAAGGACATGTGTCTTACAGATACTCCCTAGGAAAAGGAAGAGTCAAAACACAGACAAAAGATGATAATTGATGAAGCAAAGATCTATAACCGTGCTTTTTCATTACGTTTTCATTTTAATTCTAATATCCTAGTTTCAGGTGTATAATGTAGTGATTCAACCATTCTATACGATACCCAGTGCTCATCACAGCAAGTGTACTCCTTAATCTCCATCACCCATTTCACCCACTCACCCCCACCCCTCTCCCCTCTGGTAACCATCAGTTTGTTCTCTATAGTTAAGAGTCTGTTTCTTGGTTTGTCTCTGTTTGTTTTCCTTTTTCTTCTTCGTTTTGTTTCTTAAGCTCCACCTATGAATGAAATCATGTGGTACTTATCTTTTTCGGACTTACTTTGCTTCGCATTATGCTCTCGAGCTTCATCCATGTTGCTGCCGATGGCAAGATTTCATTCTTTCTTAAGGCTGAATAATATTCCATTGTATATATATATCCTACATCTTCTTTACCCATTCATTTATCCATGGACACTTGGGCTGCTTCCATAATTTGGCTATTGTAAATAATGCTGCTGTAAACACAGGGGTGCATGCATCCCTTTGAATTAGTGTTTTTGTAATTTGGGGGCGAATATACAGTAGGGTGGTTATTGGATTGTAGGGTAGTTCTCTTTTTAACTTTCTGAGGAAACTCCATACTATTTTGCACAGTGGCTGTACCAGTTTGCATTCCCACCAACAGTGCAAGTGCAAGAAGTTTCCTTTTTCTCCACATCCTCGCCAACACTTGCTGTTTCTTGTGTTTTTTATTTTAGCCATTCTGACAGGCGTGAGGTGATATCTCATTGTAGTTTTGATTTACATTTCCCTGATGATAAAGTGATGTTGAGCATCTTTTCATGTATCTGTTGACCATCTGTATGTCTTCTTTCAAAAATGTCTTATAACAATGCTTTTTATGGTGTGATTCCCAAATGATCTATATTAGAATCTTCTACAGAACTTAATAAATACAGATTTCTGGACCCTATACTAGAACTACCTATCAGACCTTGTAAGAGGTACATAGAAATCCAGGAGGTTGCATTTTACACATTCCCAGGTAATTCTGATACACTTTATGAAATACTCATCTAGAACCCTGCTGCTCAAAGTAGACCCATGGAGTAGCCCCAGCATCACCTGGAAGCTTGTCAGAAATTCAGAATCTCAGGCCCCACCCCAGACCCACTTGATCTGAATTTGCATTTTCACTGACCCCAGGTGAATCATAGGCATATTAAAGTTTGAGAAGTCTTGGTTCTAGAAGATAAATACTGAGGGAATTAGAAAAGGATTTATTTTACACAAGAGAAGGGGATCCCTTCTTTTAAGATGAGAGAGAAATAACTGATAGAAGTTGTACATATATATTCATTAACTGATGCAATAAATATCTGTCCGGGGTCTACCACATGCCAGACACTAATCTGATACTGAAGAACAAGGCAGACATACTCTCTACCCTGTGCAGTGTATTGGATAAGGCAATGATGTGACAAATAAATTCTGAAACCCCACAGATTTAATCCCATAGAAGTTTATTTCTCAAGAAAAATCAATGAGGATATTCCTGATTGGGAGGTGGAATTCCATAGGGTCTTTCAGGGACCCAGGCCCCTTCTAAGATTCTGCCCTCCCTGGGGACCGCAGTCCCCTCTGAATCCTTTGCATATGGCTGGTTAATGGGAAAACAAGTTTTCAGAGGATCTCATGGGAGGTGTCCACAGGCCCTGCCTAAAAGTAGGGTACATTCCTTCTGCCCAAATGCTGTTGGCCACAGCTCAGACACTTGGCCACCCTGAATTGTCAGGCTGGGAAATGCAGCAGATGTGTGACCAGCAGGGAGAGGACATGGGGTTTTGGTGAACACATGGCAGCCACTTACCATTGAAAGGCTGAGGATGCAAACTCCAAGTTAGAGAAATAAAGGACCAGAAGGAATGAAGTTAACATTGTCGGGCAAGTAAGAAACCTCAGTTAGAAGAGATACTTGGTGCATGAGTCATGTCAGACAGACTCCTTTTAAAGTAAAAGTGAAATTTTAATAAATTTTTTAAAAAAGTAGTTTATATCTTAATTTATCTAACCTTGGCAATAACTCTGTAAAATAAGTACCATTACTTCCTCTACAGATGGAAAAATGAAGGCACAGGGAGATTAAGTAACTTGTCCAAGTTAGTAAGTAGCAGAGTCAGGATTCAAATTCAGGAGCCCATATGCTTAACCAGTAGGCAACAGTCTCCTCTTGGCTGGCCTCTCACAGCTGGGTTTTAAAAGCATGAGGAGCTGTGTGGAAGCTAACAACACAGCAGACAGTATTATTTTTACACAGAACTTATAACTTACAGCAGAGTTCTGTGGTATTTAAACCAACAAACAGAGAATGACAAATTATTACCTTGGAAAAATATGTATTTGCCTTGGTTAGTACCTGTATCCCTATCCAGGAGATTTCTTTGGGTTCTACGCAACAAAAAGCAATTCTGATTAACTTAAACAAATAATTGATTCTTCAGAATGATACCAGGTAGCTCGTGGAATAATAATAAGGCTGAAGATAAGAGAACCTTCCTTCTAGTGCTACTGTGAATCTTGAGTTATGTCATCTCTGTGTCTTGGCCTAGACTCCCCTGAAAGCAGAGCCTCAGGTTGAAGCCTTTTGAACAAGTAGGACACTTGAGAAGTGGTCTCAGGGCAATAGGGAAAGCCTAAATACTAGACCAAGTTATTGAGTTGGCCACTACTATGGACAGCTTCTGAGAAATCTTATAAAATGTTCTCAAAGATGTCCGCCCAGCAGCTATAAGGAAGGTGCATAATCTTCCATCCATCTATGGTCAAGAGTGGCTCCATGGGCATTAACTTCCCTTTCACTCTGTAGTTGTGAGAACCTCCCCCAGCAGAGAAGCTCCAAGCCAGAAAGCTAGTGGTATTCCCTACAGGCCTGAAAGAAGGAGACGTCAGGTTGTACCTGATTAGGAAGGTAGAAGCCACAAAACTGCTGCTGAAACAGTGGCCAGTGGAAAAGTGAGACTGAGAAGCTACAAAGCAGCCGATACTGCATGCAGCCTGTTCAGCAAACTACTTCTTGACACAAAGAAAGTACTGAGTAAACAAGGGTCAAGCAACAAAACGGGTCCTGTGTATGCAGAGGGAAGAAGACTCCCCAGGTGATGCTGCCATGGTCGGGGAGGGAGGACATTTCCATTTTCGGTGGCACTGAAAAGCCAGCCAAGTGGTCTGGTCCTTGGAGATGAACCATGATTCCCTATTACTAAATGTCCTCTCCTTCCAACAGCACTTCAATTTACATGAATGTTAATTACTAAAAATTTAGCCCTATAATGATGTAATCAAACAGGCAGTCCTCAGCACTGAGTGGATAAAATAAATTGCCCTTCTTTCAAAATCACTTATATCCAATCTCTACACTTTTCCCTTGATTGGAAGACTCATACGGACAAGTGCAAATCATAACGCAAAGCCATACACGTGCGTAATGCATATAGTTTCTTTCAGTGAAGGGTGCTTGATTAAGGGAGGATGACAGGAAAGATTAAAACAGGGCAGGATAATCTCTGGAGCATCCTTTAAAAGTCTGCTGGTCAGAGATAATCACCCAGCAACTTTGCATTTCAGAGTAGCAAGACCTTTCGAACTGAATTTATGATGAAAACATATGCTCTTCTTGTTAAACCATCATTGAGTACATCTGGAAATCAAATCTTAGAAGAGAGGAAGACCAGGCCTTTTCTCTTAACAGAGACCATTAAGAAGTTTCTTCAAACAGGCTAGAGAAGAAAAGGGGGAAGTGAAAGTTTCTGATCAATGTTAGTGGGGTTTTTTTCCCTCCAGACAGGTTGAAACAGGTCATATCACAGAGCTTTCCTACTCTCCTTACCTCTCCCAGCTTGGTATATTTGACCCTAAGAAACAGTTTCTGGGCCTGAGAATTCAGATTTCTAGAGATTTTGTTTTGCAGTCAGAGGGAAAACTGAAAAATAACCATCCCAACGCTTGCCATGAATTTATTTTGCCAAGAAAAATCTGGGTAGGAAAGAATAGTTATGAAATCAAAACGGTTTCAACAAATTTGGATTAGGATGCCTGGCTTTGGCAAATTACAGAAACTACCTGGTTTCTGTGAAGAGTCGTGTGGGCTGGAAACAGATGCTCCTTTCAACTCTCTTTGGGCTGCCCAAGGATTGTTTCAGTTGATGCTTGCCGTATTAACCACAGAAACATAAAGGCTATAACAATTTCGAACTACTCTTCTTGGGGATTAAAATGGCTCAATTAAATAATTAGATTCTTGAGTGGCAAAGTCAACCTCCTGACAAAGAAAAAAATGTACGCGTGCCCTGCACATTGGGAGAAATATAAGGCGGTGCTGCAAAGAGGAAAGCCACCTACTGCTCTGTAAGATTTCAACTGGATCACTTATGCACTTGTTTGACCCGATTTTATCATGTCACTTCAGAATTTGGTCCCATATGAAATATGAATGGAAATTTTAAAATGTCTATATAATGACATTAATATAAACCATTTTATAGAGATAGGCAGTGGCCATATACCACATTTTTCTTTTGTGCCCAAAAGAAAAATAGATATGATGAATCTTAGCCTCAGAAAGATTAGAAGTCCTGCAAGTCGGCTAGAAATAGCTGTTCCTACTTCCCTGAACTACCATGGGTGGCGGCCCCTGGCAACAGGCCATGCGTGGCCTGCTTGGCCTCCCACAGCAGTCTTGGAATATGAGATGAGGTCAGAGAGGCAGGGAGGGGCCAGATCAAGGAGAGGAAGAGCACCCAGGGGCCAGACCTGGTAGGCTTCGTAGGGGTTCAGTGATTTCCTTTTTTCTAATTGCTGTAGAAAACCACTTGAATTTGAAGTAGAAGAGTGACATGACCTGATTAATCTTCTTTAAAAGGTTGTTCTGTTCGCTGTGTAGAGGAGAATGGATTTTAGGGAGCAAATATTGGAAGCTGGGAGTAGCTGAGCACGTTGGCAGACTGCAGTGGAGTCTATGAGTGCCACTTCGCTTAACGCTTTGCTGAAAGGGGTTTCATTTGTCTGGAATTGGTGAATCAACTTAGAAATGCACTTATTTCTACCACTTTGCCATCTATATACATACAGGGAATATCTATGGTTGCCAACATTAGAAACACCAGCTGTTGTGTGGCCTAAAGAAAGAAAAGGACTATTTAACTCCTATTGCAAAAAGTCCAGACGTACCTCATGGTTGCTTGATATAAGCTTTACTTCCAGGTTCTCGTAAGTCCAGCCAGGAACAAGGAGAGACAGAAGAGAGGAAAAGCTCTTTATCTTAACTAAGTTTTTACTTTTGATGCGGAAAGGTCAGGAAAATATTAAAATATTTTTACAGAGAGAGAGAGAGAGAGAGAGAAATCCCAAAATAACAAAAACCCCACAAACATTTGCCAGAACTGTATCACATGACCAACCCTAACCATAAGGGAGGCTGAGACATTAAGTATTTTTACTCAGGCACTTTGCCATCCTGGACAAAACTGGAATTCTCCCAGTGTGGGGGTGGGGGGAGTGGATAACGTAGTGGACTACTGGGGTCTGCCCTCTACTCGGGGTACTCTCTATCCTATATATTGTATGTTTACCTAAAACACAGCAATCAGCCACAATGTGAAAATTGTGAACACATGTGCAGATATTAGTTTAAAAGCCTAATGACACTGAAGATAGGCTCATCATCGGTCAAATATATATTTAGTCGGAGACTAGAATAGTTTGTACTCAGAATGTACTTCATTCTTCCCAGGCAGCGAGTATGTTGGCTTCCATGACATAGTGTTCCTTAGTCAACTTATATTAGGATCGATGGAATTGCAATTGTGAAATCCAGATGTGGATAGTCTGGTCACTGGCTTGTGGCGCTATTACTTCCTCCTATCCTGGAATTCTGTGACTAACATCAAGGTTAGACTACACGAAGCCATCCAGAAGGAGGCGAGAGCGCTCACGTAAAAAGAACAGTTTTACAAAACTCAGAGCATTCTAAAACGTAAAGTTAGATTTAAGTTAGTTTAGAACTAGTGAAAAATAATCAAGTTTCTGAGTCTGTAAAGATGGCTGCCATGAGCAAAAGATTTGGGGGCTAGAGTATTTCTCAAGTGCTACAATTTTATACTAGTGTTAAATATCTGGTAAAGAGTTTTCCTTTCCACGTATATATTTTGTGCTTCCCTAGTCTCTATTATAATTTTATGCACTTTTATGGAAGTATTTTCCAAGTTTCCCCCTCCAGTTTTATTTTAAAAAAAAAAGTCAGTGGGAAAATAGCACTCAGTTTGATGCATCAAGGGTTTTCTCTATATTGTCTAAAAGGTATATGGGATTGATCTTTGTGGGTTCTGGGATGCCAGCTCTAGGAGCTTTAAGATTTCAGCTCTAGGATGCCACATTTCCGTTCTCTGGAGGTAGTACTAGCTCTTATGAAAATGCAAGAACTAAAGCACGTCTGACCTGAAGTACGTCTGTTCGACTTGACTAGGAGTGGGGAGGAAAAAAAGAGAGGTTGATTGTTTCAGCAACTCTTCTTAAGTACGACTAGTCTCTGAGGATGGTCACCCTGATGAACCATCCCCCCTGGTATGCGACTCCTGCACAGTCCGCTCCCCTTGAGTCCAGGCTGCCCCTAGGTCTCACCTGGACTGACCAGTAAGATGCAGTATGACATCTAAGGCTAGTATGTAGAAAGCCGTGCAGATTCTTCTGCAAGTGCTCTCTTTGGAACACTGTTTTGAAGGGAGCCACTTGTCACGTAAGAAGACACGTGATACAAATGCAATGAAACGCCGGGACACCTGCACCCCAATGTTTATAGCAGCAATGGCCACGATAGCCAAACTGTGGAAGGAGCCTTGGTGTCCAACGAAAGATGAATGGATAAAGAAGATGTGGTTTATGTATACAATGGAGTATTACTCAGCTATTAGAAATGACAAATACCCACCATTTGCTTCAACGTGGATGGAACTGGAGGGTATCATGCTGAGTGAAGTAAGTCAGTCGGAGAAGGACAAACATTATATGTTCTCATTCAGTTGGGGAATATAAATAATAGTGAAAGGGAATATAAGGGAAGGGGGAAGAAATGTGTGGGAAATATCAGAAAGGGAGACAGAACGTAAAGACTGCTAACTCTGGGAAACGAACTAGGGGTGTTGGAAGGGGAGGAGGGCGGGGGGTGGGAGTGAATGGGTGACGGGCACTGGGGGTTATTCTGTATGTTAGTAAATTAAACACCAATAAAAAATAAATTAAAAAAAAAAAAGAAGACACGTGAGAAGAATCTACCTTAAGATGTCCATGTTATGAGGAAGCCAAGTCAGCCATGTGAGAGGCCATATGTAGAGAGAAAGAGAAAGGCCCAGCCATCCAGACCACACACCAGACATGAGAGTGAGAAAGCCATTTTGAATGTCCGGCCCTGCTACTATCTGACAGCAAACACATGTGAGGCTCCAAATAAACTCTGACTCCCGGAACAGAAACAGAATGAGAACAACAAAGCTGTATTTCCTCACAATGCTGGAAGTTCTAAGTCCAAAATCAAGGTGTCAGCGTGGTCATGCTTTCTCTGAAAACTCGAGGGGAGGATCCTCCCTTGCTTCTTCCTACTTTCTGGTGGTTGACAGCAATCCATGGCATTCCTTGACTTGTAGATGCATTGCTCTAATCTTTGCCCCCATCTTCACATGGCGTTCCCTCCCTGGGTGTCTATGTTCAACTTCCCTTTTCCTAGCAGGACACTAGTCATTGGATTAGGGCCCTCCCTAGCTGAGTATGACCTCGTCTTAGCTTCATTACACCAACAAGGACCCTGTTTCCAAATAAGGTCATGTTTGCAGTCCCATAGTAGGTAAGGATTTCAACATAGATTTTGGAGGATACAGTTAAACCCACACCACCTTTCATTGCTCTCCTTACTCAAACTGACTACCACAGGCCCACACACTTTCCTTCTATGATCTCTCTGAATTATTCTCTGAATGTTCATGCTCTCTCCTCAGCACCTTGAACAAGCTCTGTTCCTATTGCCCGGTACCTTCTTTCCTGAGATAGCTCTTCTCTACCTCCCATCCTTGTTCACCCTCTTTAGTCACCTCCTCAGTGAGGCTTTCCTTGACTGCCCTATTTAAAATCCCTCCACTACTCTCTGACCAGCTGATACTCTCTCCTCTCTTTTTGGCTCCATTTTTCTCCTCTTCTGAGATTCTAGCTGCTATCATCCTCATTTCACAGTAAGTTGAAGTATCTTGCTCAAGATCACAGAGCTAGGAAATGGAGAAGCCAACTCCCGACAAGTTTACCCCAGAGATTGTTCTCTTACTTAGTGTTCTGTGAAGTCTCTTAGTGACTATTTTCTATAGTTAATTCATTATCCACCTGGCTAGGATGTAAAAGGCCCAGGCACAGTGACAATTAACAGATGTCCTACAAAGGATAAACTATACTTTGCCTCATTTTTTACTTTTTTTTTTTGTCAACATTCATAAAAATCTGATTTTCAGTGAAAGATTCAGGATGAAAATTCTGAGCATGAGAGTATAAACCAATATTTTTATTTTCTTTGACCAGTGATCCAGAAGGCTGACTGAGCAATAAATCAAGGAGAGTTTATATTTTATTGAGTTCCCATCATGTCTACAACACTGGGCGGGTGGGGGGGGGGGGTCCTGGGACTTAAGGAACAGCGGAACAGCACAGACCCATAGTTAAATGATTTATTTCACCAAGAAATATTGTTTGTACAAATCAATCCGAAATAATTGTCAATGGCACCATTTCTAAACAAAGTCTATTTATTGGCATGATGTCACATAGACAATTATTTGTATGATGGCACACACACACACAGACATTTGTTTATTTGTCTGCTGTCACACCAAGAAAATGGTCACTTGTGGTTAAAGAAGTTTCTGGGAATTACCCAAAGCTATAGTAATATTCATAATAAGTAGTTACCATTCACGGAGTACTACCCATGTGCCAGACACTATGGAAAGTGCTTTTGATGTATTGCTAATTTAATTTCCATAACAACACTGAGGAAGGTACTTTATCTCTGCTTTCCAGATGAAGAATCTGAGCATCTGGGATATTCAATAACCTGGCCCAAAGTCAGCCAGAAAGTCAGGATATGAAAATAGTTCTATAAGACTACAAAGGGATACTATACAGAGATCATGCAGTACATTTATTAGCTTACAGTGAAAAATATGAATGGAGCAGCCCAGAATACTCATGTTAGCTAGCTGCAGACACTGTCTCCCCTGTAAGAATGTCTAGACTGGTAACCATATTACTATGAGACAGGATGTTTATGAGCATCAGGACACTTCTATCTTGCGCAGTCTTCAAAAGGCACACAAAATCTTTTGCTTTCCACTTTCATGTGAATCATTATCTTTTCATTATTTTGCAATTAGCCTCAGACTTTTTCCACTACAACTGTAAAAATGATAGTTTTCATCCTATCGGTTGGAATACAGTAATGTTTTTCAGGAAGGCACTGGCCATTTTGATTGAACTTGGGAACACTTGACCTCTTGCAAAGCCATTTGTAAAACACTTTTCCCTCCATGACTCAGATTTACAAGGCTCTATGGCCACAACCGACTGGTGTAGGGGACTGATCTCATAAAAGAACCCAAGAGTAAGGGAAGAAAGACATGTCAGGATTCAGGATGAGGTAGTATCTGAGCTCAGTCTTAGAGAAAATATCATGGTTTTGTGAGTGAAAGAAGTTGATAAAGGCATTCTAAGCACAGAGGAACATATAAAAAAGCCTACATGCTCAGAGAACTGTAATAATTTAGTACAAAGTAATTAGAGAATCAACAAGACTCAGTGAATGCATAGATGTGATAGACAAGGGATGCTAAACTGATTGGGTGATGTATCATCCATTAACATTGCACTGGGGCCCAAGAGAAAATTAGAACATTAGTTTTTATATATTGTTGGGTTTGGGTTCAAAAAGCAGAGTCCTATGGTTGAGTGATCTCCTCCAGCACAACCAGTAGCCCAATATCTAGATAGATAGATGATAGATAGATGATAGATAGATAGATAGATAGATATTGACATATGTGTAGACTCATCCATAACTGAGGGTTTGCAGGCCAGATGAGGCTGATAGGTTGAGGGCCTAGGGTGCTGACCATGAAAGGAGGAAAGTAGTATAATGACCACACCATCCATACCATTGGAGAATGAAGTGAGCAACAAACTGGGAGAACAAGGAGAGGTTAGGGATTAGAGGTATCTATGAAAACAAAACAAAACAAAACAAAACAAAAAAAAAACACTTGTACCTGTGTACGAGTGAGGCATGGGATGGGCTTGAAAGTCAGAGGCTTTGTCTGAAGTTTGGTACCTTGTAGCTTGAGATTTCCAGAGTCATAGAAGTGATAATAACATTTCTAGTGGAGAAAGGTGATGATATTATCAAACACACCTCTACAGGTTCAGTCTCTGGTAGTTAACAAAGGCTGAGTGGTTTTTATAGAAGTACATGAAATCCATGTGGTGTTCTTCATTTTCTTCAAGGCCATCCTAAAAAGTGGCACCTGTGATCAATTGACATGTGTAATTGCTGTGACTTCCAGCTATTGGATATAGCACTATTTAGTAGTAACCTCCTCCAGAAGTACTGAACAGATAAAATCCATCTATGAAATATGTTAATCAATAATGTAATTTGTTCTTTCACTCACCATATGGAAAGTACAGTAGAGTATGTCATTTTCCAGATGTATCTGAGATTTTTATGTTTCATTTTTCTTTTCTTGAAGGGTTTTCTGATACATACTTTAAAAACATCATCCCTCAGTTAGGCTTTGACCTGTTGAAAGTCAGACTCTCACATCCCTAAAGACAAATCATGTGCAAGACACGTTCATCTCTTGAGACTGCTCTGTGGGAACTCAATGGGAGAGCTTTGCCAAATAGTTGCTGAAAGGCAAACAGTTGATCTGCCACAACATTTTTAATGCAAAGCAATTTTCTCTGAGATGCCAGATTTAGATGAAAATCAACTCATTGAAAACTCATATAATAATTGCAATTCCCTTTGGAAGTAAGTTCAAGGGAAATATTATTTATGAAAATGAAGATAAATTATGAAATTAGAAATCAGGCTGTATTGTAAGAAACATGAAACCAGGTCTTGGTAGGTTGTACTCGGATTTGGGGGGTAAAATTACTTTAGTCATATCTTAAACAGAAGTGGGTAACCATTTCAACCAACAGAAAGCCGATACCATTCACTTTTCAAGAGAGAGAACATATGTGATACTTAAATAATTTTTCCTTAAATGTCTCTAGTCCACCTTGTTTGGTTGTCTCTCATCTACCTTTCCTAAATTTACTCCTTAAAGATTTCTATAAACCATAAACTACCAGGATAGTAAAAGCTTTAACATTAACTTTTAATGAAATCATTATTAAGAAATGTTTTCCTGGGGTGCCTGGGTGGCTCAGTCAGTTGAGCATCTGTCTGGTTTAGGTCTTGGTCCTGGAAATCCAGAATTGAGGCCCACATCAGGCTCCCTGCTCAGTGGGGAGCTTTTCCCTCTCCCTCTGCTCCTCCCCTAGCTCATGCTCTCTCTCTTTCTCACTCACTCACTCTCATAAATAAATAAATACATACATACATACATACATACATACATACTTTAAAAAAAAAAAGGAAAGAAAGAAATGCTTTCCTATCCTAAAAAGATGACCTCAGACATGGCTAAGACATACTAACTAAATTTGGAAAACATTATTTTTCTTCTATGCTCAGTTTCCTCATCTGTAAAATTACCTTATGCAAATGAGAACTAAATGTGGTAAATACATGTGAAATATCCCATACAAAAGTCCTAAATGGTAGCACATATGATAAATATGGAGGTAATTTTCTTTGAGTCACTTCCTGGTGGGCCAACATTGTAGACTGTTATGGTTATCCTCTTTGCTTACCAGCGGATTTAGGATGGCTATGTAAAACCAAGTAGAACACAATCGTACTCCCTTCACTAATCCTTAAGAGGAATATGTCATACTGTTCTGTTCATAAGACTGGACCAGTAAGACTTAAAATTTTTAGAAAAATGGAACGTGATAAAAATTTCTTAAACTCCATTAGTGACCTTTTCAGACTGGGATCTTTTTAAAATTTTATCAGTCATGTTTTGGTGTCTTAATCTGTTCGGGCCTCTATAACAGAATACCATAGATTGGAGGTAAACAACAGAAATCATTTCTCACAGCTCTAGAGGCTGGAAATTCCAAGACCAAGGTCCTGGCAGATTCAGTGCCTGCTGAGAGCCCGTTCCTGGTTCACAGATGGCTGTCTTTTTGCTGTTTTCACATGACAGAAGGGGCAAGGGAATTCTCCAGAGTCACTTTTTTAAGGCACTAATCCCATTCATGATGGCTCCATCCTCATGACCTAATCACCCTTCAAAGGCCCCACCCCCTTATGCCATCACATTGCGGATTAGCTTCCAACCGTGAATTTGGAGTGGGGGAGTTAGGGAGAGACACGACATTCAGTCGACAGCACTCAGTGGATAGAATGTCCCCATCTGATGGTTGTTTCAGTATATTGTTGGTAAACTAAAACTGGCACATAGATCATTGTCGATGATGTGGCTCACCCTTCCAGTCCTTTGTTTGAAGAAAGCTGCCAAAAAGCTAAACTAACTCTTGACCAGGTGAGAACAGTAACATAAGAAACAGAACTTGGACATACTCATGTGGGTGATTATTCCATTTAAGTCATACTATGAGCCTTTTACATCCCTTATAAAATTCAAAGTTAATACTCTTGATAGTAAGACACGATTTGGGCAATTAGAAAAGGACGAAGCCAGATTCTACGATATGTTCTTCCTTATAAATGTGGCAAACAGTGAACACAATTATAGAAGTGCCAGTCTTTGTTGGCATCTAGAAAGGCTGTTTTTCTCATGAAAGAAATCATAGAGTTTTGTAGAATCCCTGTCTTTCTGCAGCTACAAGTTCATCAAATTCATTCTTTTGGTAGGCCTTGATTATTGATTTTTCATTTTCCCTGTTAACTCTATGGGTGTGCCCCCCCCAAGGGTATTTTGCAGGGGCCCAAAGTAGAGATTATCACTTGTCTTTTCTTTTTTGTTTTATTTTTAAAAATATTTTATTTATTGAGATGACTGGGCAGCTCAGTTGGTTAAATGCCTGACTCTTGATTTTGGTTCAGGTCATGATCTTGGGGCGCTGAGACAGAGTTCCACACTGGGTTCCACGCTCAATGTGGAGTCTGCTTGTCCTTCTCCCTCCCTGAATTGCTCTCATCCTCACTCTTTCTATCAAATCTCTTTTTAAAAGATTTTATTTATTAATTTATTGGGAGAGGGAACAAGTAGGGGGAGGGGCAGAAGAAGGGAGAAAGAATCTCTTTTTTAAATATTTATTTACCTATATATATATATTATTGAAGTTCGATTTGCCAACATATAGTATAACACCCAGTGCTCATCCCATCAAGCGCCCCCCCCCTCAGTGCCAGCAGACTCCATGCTGAGCACAGAGCCACATGTGGGGCTTCATCCCATGACCCTGAGACCATGACCTGAGCCAAAATCAAGAGTCCAGTGCTCAACAAACTGAGCCACCAGGTGCCCTGAGAATATGACTTTTCTAAAAGAAGAAATCCTATCCAGAAATTCCACTTCTGGGAAATAAAATCACTATGTTGAAGAGATAACTGCACCCCATGTTCATCACAGCATTATGTACAACAGCCAAGACATAGAAACAATTGGCAGATGAATGGATAAAGAAAATGTAAGATATATGTATGTAATTACATATATGATTTGTATATATGAGTATGCATAATTTTTATATGACATATATAATGAAATACTTCCCAGCTATTAAGAAAAGAAGGCAACCCAGCCACTTGCAATAACATGGATGGACCTTGAGCGATTATGCTGAGTGAAATAACTCAGAGAAAGACAAGTACTACATGATCTGCTTATACATGAAATCTAAAACAAACTCACAGAAAAAATATCAGATTTGTGGTTTCCAAATGCTGGGGGTGAGGAATGAGAATTGCATGAAGGTGATAAAAAGGTATGAACTTAACAGTTGTAAGATAAATAAGTACTGGGGACGTGATCTATGGCATGATAACATTGCTGTCTGGTATCTGCAAGTTGCTGAGAGAGTAAATCCTAAAGTTTTCATCACAAGGAAAAAATACTATAGCTTTCTGAGAAGATCGACGTTAACTCATTGTGGTACTCATTTCACAATAGAGGTAGGTCAAGTAGTTATGTTGTACACTCTCAGCTTACATGAGGCTGCACGTCGACTATTTCAATAAAACTAAGAAAGGAGAAAAAAAGAGAAAATCCTATAGTCTCAGCAAATTATCAATATGTCAATTCGTTAAAGATTTTGCCAAATTTCATATCAGTTTTTTTTGACAAGTTATAACTTTTAGTGTGCTATACAAGCAGCAGGCAGGCTCTGCCACAACTGATGCTTCTTTCACACTGACATCTTTTTAGAAACTTAGAGATGCAACAGAAGATTGGCAACTCTTATTGATAACCACTCCACCTTGGACTATGGAGAGAAGCTGATTATGTGTGAATTCACCTAGATTCATCGTTATTAGCGTACGTACTGGATATCACATTTAAGGTACTCAAAACGGAGATGGGCTTCAGGTTCCTTCTCTGCCATCTTAACGATTTGAAGGCAATGCTTAAAAAGCAGGAACTAGACCTGTCTGCTACCAAATGCAAGGAGCTACACGTTCCCCCTTTCATCGTTTTCAGATCGATAATTAAATAACCTGGTGCTGCTACCTGTCATCTCAATGCTCATCGAGGTTGATCTAATCAACCAGTTACAATAGTTACATGCTGGCTCCAAGGCAATGACCATCCTAAATAGCTAAGAATAAAGTGAAAAAGGGTAGTTGTTGGGGGTTCCTGGGTGGCTCAGTCCATCTGCTTTTGGCTCAGGTCATGATCCCAGGGCCCCGAGATTGAGCCCCTACTTCTCCCTCTCCCTCTGCCTGAAACTCCCCTGCTTATGTTTCTCTCTCTCTCTCTCTCTCTTTAAGAAATAAATAAAATCTTAAAAAAAAAATTCTGGCAGGTGAGTGTGGAGATTTGCTTGTCTTACAGCCATCCAAGACAAGCCTCCTAAGCAAGTCCCCTTACTTATCAAACCTACCACCTACCAATTTGGAGTGGCCTGCTCTTTCTTTGGTCTCTCCCTGCCCTCGGTGTACAGGGGCTAATTTGCAAACCAACCGTAGCTGAGATTCTATGTAATTTTCATTTTTTAAAAAAGTGAGTCAAAATTAATTATTCTAAAACCAAAAATAATCATTTTTGACAGGTGGCCTCCAATATTTAATTGGCAAGGATCTGTCAATTCTCCATATGGAATCCAATCTTTCCATTATGCAGGGTTGCCTTTTTCTCACTAATCTTCATCTGATTTTTATAAGGAGCTAAATGTCTTTGAATTAGTTAACCCATGTGCATTACACTGAAACTATCTTCGAGCTACCACAAGCAGCTGGCAATGCTTCATCGGAAAATCCTCCAAAATAAATTGGTATGGGATTGGTACAGAATTGGGCTTTGGAACCTCAATGGGCCATGGTCATAAAAGATCAAGTCGAACCCAAACCTTGCCAACCTGTACTTCAGGCCACCTTGATATCAGCGAGTGGCTCTAATTGTTATTGTAATCAGCTCTTCTTCCTTTGACCTGTTTATCTAACTAGTGTATCCAGTTATGGATGAAGTGCTTTTTGAAGCCATGACCTCAAACTTTTTTAACAAGGTGGGTTATAAGCAAACAGTGATAAGAAAAATAATAGCTCGTACTGACGACCAGCCGTTTATATCTTAGACTTTCAAGAAGAGGCCCATGGAGAGTACCCAGTGTTTTAGTTTAACAGTGGAGATGCAGGGTAGTTAGGCAAGTTAAATTAGTGTCAGGCTAAGGTGAATCTGTAATTTCTGATTCTCTGTTTAATATTCTCTCCACTATCCCAGGATGCCGCTTGGGTCAGGCGCCTCTGATGTTTCAGGGCAATGGTTCCGACTCTCATCTTTGACAGACTGGATGGCTGGAGTCCCATCCTCCGCGAGAATGTCACTAGAAACCGTGAAGGTAAGACTTCCCTTTCTCCCACTCTGACCCTTTCACAGGCCTGCAAGATTTCTAAACAACGGTTCCTTTTTGATGTTGTTCAGACAAACAAAAAAGTGTAGGTTTGGGTTTTCAAGAACAAATAATGGAAAAAAAAATAGTTCATAATGTAGCTAAATGCCCATATCCCATTCACACAGTTTGCAGTTGCATTTACATAGACATTAGGAACCTGAGAGTTGTTTTAAGTATCCGTGGCTGGCAAGAGAGAACAGAAGGAATCCAAAATTAAAGGATTAAATCCACCCAAGGGGCTAGTATCAAAAGGAGACTCCTCTCGTTCTCTGATAAAAACTTCCAAAGTGAACAACAGCCAAGGCTTTCTCCCCTACCTCCTATCAGAGATCATGTCCCTAATTTTAAAAGTCTAATAGTTCTGGCCTTTTTCTGGATCCATCTGTGCAATATCTGGACTCTCTCTGCCGAAGAAACTCAGGGTCTGGTTTTGTTCAATTGTACTTTGCTCTGTGCTTTCTTTTTATGTACCCTTTAAATGGTTATTTTGACTATAGTTCTCATCAAACAAAAGATGTCTATCTTTTATCATTGGGAGATACTGAAAGCAACGTTTTTTTTGTTTGTTTGTTTGTTTTTTTGTCCTCACTGTCTCTCAAAGCATTTACAGCCATTATATAATGAGAAGAGAAATTCTGCAGGGACCAGCTACCATAAACATGTGCAGGTGAAAGATATACGTGTATATTTTATATTTGATATGTTCAGTTCCACATATGAAAAGGCCTAAGTAAATTTATGATGTTCTATTGCAAGCTATGTGATTTTTATGGGCTCTGGGGAAAAACTTTTGCTTCTTCATATCAGATGTATATTGAACAAAAGACAGTTTGCCTTCCAAATGCACCTGATCAGACTGAACGTCTAAGCAGTACTTTGAAGGATACTCCAACGTCTCAAAATGGATTTGCTTCGCCTAAGTCTCCTCCGTCACGAGGTTAAAGATAGATGAAGGTGCTGTGCAGTTTTATTAGGGATCCTGTGGTGTCATATGCAGATTAAGTGATTAGAAAATGTAGCCTGCCATGATCTGGAGTTGAGAATGGTGGAAACGAGTGGGTGTCATTAATGGTGCCCACACGAGCTCCTCCCAGGACAGAGGTGGAGATGGTGATGCCACAGGCATACGAGAGAAGTGGGAGGACACCACAGGGATACAGTCTTCGCTGGCCCTGGTTGATGAGAAGTCTTGGGTGTTTTGCAAGAAGGTTAATAAGGGAGCTATCTCTGGGGAGCCTGTGTGGATTTGAACTCAGCTCCTCAAGTGTACAAACGATCTTCTCTTAAACGGGAGATTTCTTAGTCTCAGTAGCCTCATCTGTGAAATAGGAAAACAATCACAGCCACCTCATAGAGTTGTTGAGATTGAATAAGAAGCGTACAAAAAGTTCTTACTCAGAGACAGCCTTACGAAATAGTAGCTACAAAGACAGACTCTAGCCTCAGAGTGCCCAACTTTTCAACATAAACCTACTACTTACTATCTGTGCAAGTCTCTTAAATTCCAGCCTCAGTTTCCTCTTTAGGAACATGGAGATGGTAAATAATAATAGCAGCATTGTTGCATGGATTCCAGTAGTGAATTTACATAAAGCACTTAGAAAAGGGCCTAATGAGTGGTAAGTGCTCAAAAATATTAGCTGTTATTATTAGAGTTGCTGAAAACGTTACCTGGAAAGCCTCCAGGGCCAGAGACACAGTGTTCACGTTCAAGCATTTGCGTACCTCGTTCCCACAGCAAAGGGCAAGGGGAACATCCTCCCCGCCTTTCTATCAGTGCCCCTTCTTGTCTAAACCTATTTGCCCTGCTCCGAGGAGGAAGGGGGTGTGCTCGCTTTGGCTGTGGGGGAACGGGGATTCCTGACCCATCCTGACCCATCCGTGTAGCCACACCTCGGGAATGTGGTGCACATCGCCCTGCAAGCTGGGAGATCAGATGGTGGCAGGCACATGCGTTTTCCTGCACAGTATGTTGAAGGGCCGTCTTTTGCCTGGACTATGTCTAAGAGGTCTTACTTAGACTTTCATCTTTATTCATCGAGTCAACAGGTGTGGTCCCTGCTGCTGGTGCGCAGTCATCTGTGGCCCGGCACTTGACAAAGGTGATTTTACCGGATGATGAATCTTACTGAATGCTACAGCTAACAACTCTATTGTCTGTAAGTGGATAGGGTTTGAGGTACAGCCAGGTGTAGCAGTCCTGAGACGAGACAATCCTGCAGGGTGTGTTACCAGTGTAATAAAGCATGTGCTTGCTGTCAGTAATATTTATCTCTTGAAAAAACACACGTGGTTGGCAATACAGCGTTTTGAATCGTGGCCTATTGAGCCCTTGAACTCATAGCTTCAGCTGTTTCAATATGATGAGCAACTTATGGAAATGTCAACCTTTCTCACGCATGACTCAAGGACATCCTGAAAAATAGACAGGTCTGTGTATGTGTGAGGAGGGAGTGAAGTGGCTTGAATAAGGAAGGAGCCGGATTTCAGTAGAAACCTAGCTGCGGAGCTCGATTTCAGCAGAAAGCAATTCCCCAAGGAACTTTTACTATTATTGGGGTTCATCATCCATACAACTTGACTTTTTTCCCAGAGAAAAAAGGACCTACCATCTCGCAAAACGGGGTGTCTGTAAATTTCTCCTAAGTTTCTCAGTAGCAAAACTTGTTCTTCATCCCGTTGTAATTACCATTTTGCCAAGGTAAGAGAACTTTCTATATAGTTAATTTGCTGCAGGTCTTTCCAGGCTCAGAATGCAGCCCAGGACTCTCTGCTTTAACTGAACAATCAGATGGTAAAAGAATTGCTCTGGCCATTTGCTGTGTGAAGTGAATATTTTTTGATGATAAAATAAGTAATTCCATATGTACATGAACTGTTAGTATTTGATTCCTGTTTCTCTTGTAATGTCCTTGGTCTTTTCTTTTGAATCAATTAGGTCAGTCTCAGGGGAATAAAAAAGAAAAAGAAAAAGAAAGAAAGAAAAACAGACCATAGTTGAAGCCAGAACACTCTAATATTGTCCACTCAACATATGGTGTTTATAGATCTTGAAAACAGAGTCAGGACGAATGCTTCAGCTTAGAAGGCTCTCTCCACGTCAGAGATGGTTTTAATTTGTTAGCTTTTTAAATCTTTGGTCCTGGAGTAGTTCTTACTACAGTCAATAAAATGGTTAGTGAAATGAGGGTAAAATTCCATAATTATGTTCATTAAATAAGATTTGTATGCCCCCACTGGCATGCAAATATGCCACTTTGTACTGTTTTTTACGTGTAAATTGATATGTGTATATATAGATATACATATTATTTATGCATATAAAAAAGAAATATATATATCAGGAGGATGGTAGATTAGCCAAAGATAGAGACTTACCTAGCAATTCCACACCTCTTAAGGCACAATGTGAGAAGTTGCCATCCCAAGGTACAACTAGCTAGAAAATCTTTGCTCCCAGCTGACCTTTGCCTCCACAGGAAAGTCCGCCCTCTTCTCAAACCCTCTTGGTCCAGACAGCCCAGCACAGATGGCCTGAGTGGTTCTGTCGAGCCAGCTGGTGAGAACAGTCAGGCAGACATCTGCAGGTGAAGGCCGGGAGGGAATCACGGCTGGAAGGTCATTGAAAGTCGATGCACAGAAAGACTGTTTCCCCAGCAGCAGAAATTACCCTGTAAGACCTATGCAGGCCCATATAGGCAGTAGACCAAGGGCAACGTATACCACATGCTTAGACTATCTCCAGAAGGGGATCCAGGGCCTGGTGACTATTAAAATCCCAAACACCTGAATCATATCTGACTCTAAGATGATAACAAGCTTCCACCTAAGGTTCTGAGCACGAATCAGCCCTAAGAACAAGGATGTTAGCACATTAAAATCACATGGGGAGTTGTTAAAAAAAAAAAAATGCCCACCCAGGCTATACCCTCAACCAATTAAGTCGAAAACTCTGGGGGTGGATCCAAGAATCAGCACCTATCTCCAAGGAGCCCCTGCAGAGCGCAGGGCCCAGGCAGAAAGGACCACTCCTAAAAGAAGGCCTGGAGTGTTTTCTCAGTGTGATGAGTTGGGAGAGGTGGAGACTGAACTCTGAACTCCCAACTCCCAAAATTAAAACTTAAGGTAACGCCTATAGAGATGTCATCTTCTTCCAAGAGATTGTATTTTAAGGAAAAGAGAAATGGGGCTGAGTCTAGAGACCTGATTATGAGCCCCAACTTTGCCAGTCACATCAAACTGAGAAGCTCAGTTTCCCTGTCTATAGAATAAGAGTTGGATAATTGATCTCCAAGGTCCTCCCTCCTATTACTGTTGTCAGATTGTAGTGTAAAACTTTGCACATCTATTCTTTTCTAAAATCTGTTAATTGATTTTTCCTGATGATTAGAACATAAGAATACGTAATTTTCCCTACCCCTCCTTTCCAAATATCGTGTCATTGTATATAAAACACTTTTAAAAATTAAAAAGATACAACCCTCTTCTCATCATTTCCATTCAGCATTATATGGAAGATTCCAACCAGGGCAACTAGAGAGAAAACAATTATAAAGCATGCAGATTGGAAAAAAAAATAAAGCTTTTTATTTGAAGTTGATATAATTGTCCATGTAGAAAATCCAAAGAATTTACCACCCCCCCGCTCCAAAAAAAAGACTATTGGATCTAATGAGTGGCTATAAGGTCAACATTCAAACATCGGTTGTATTTTTTATTTAGGCACTGAAACCTCAGAAATTAAATATTTTAGGCACTATATAAAAGGCATATATAAAACAAACAAGTAAGCTAGAGATAAATCTAACAAAAGTTGTATGATAAATCTAATAAGACATGTATGTTAAAACTACAAAAACACTGATGAGAGTAATCAATGTATATGGTGTTCATGAATTAGAAGGATCAAAGTTGTCAAAAGGCCAATTCTTTCCAAACTGATCTATATAGATTGAATGCAATTTCAATCAGTAACCAAAAAACGGTTTCAATTGAAACTGAAAGGCCAATCCTAAGATCCATGTAGAAATGCAAAGGACATGGAATAACCAGAACAATTTTAAGGGGAAAATAAAAAAGTTGAAGCATTCACAATATCTAATTTTGAGACTTACTATAAAGCTTCAGTAATCAGGACAGTGTAGCAAGACAAATTTGGTTTCGAGGGTTAGGTGGGGGCCAGAAGAGATGGACTGAAGAAGATACCTGAGTCATACTACATGTGCCTGTTAGTCTAGGCAAGGACTCCACCCATGCACTGGACCCATTTTTGTAAATAGAGTTTTATTGGAATACAACTATGCATGCTATTTGCATATATACTGTCAGTGACTGTTTATTATCACAACGTCCAAATTGAGTACTTACAATAGAGTCAGAGGCCATATGGATTAGGTTGCCAGATTTAGCAAATAAGAAATATAAGGAGCTCAGTTAAATTTAAATTGGGAGTAAGTTAAAAAATATTTTTTTATTATAAGTATGACCCATGCAGTAATTAAGACATACAAAAAAAGTGATTTATCTAAAATTCAAATTTAACTGGGTATCCCGTATTTTATCTCTATATATGAACTCAATGGCTCAAATTATTTACTCTTTGAAACTTTATAGAATAAGTTTGCCAACTGTGGGTTTAAGTAAAGAAGAAAACTTTCTTTAAAAATTAATTATATTGCCAGTATTTTAAATTATTTGCAATTAATTGTTCTATCATTAAAATAAGTTACAAAATTAAAGCATAAGTGTATGTTTAGCTTCTTTTAGCTACCAAGGTTAAAATTATGACACCTAACATTCCAACAAGTTCACTAAATTTTTCACCAGTTTCAAAACTCCTAGTAGACCCATCTAAATAGGGGCACATACTGTAATTTGGAGCAATCACAAATGTACACATCAGATTTACCTAGGATGCTTTTTGAAAAATACATTCTTAGGCTCCAGCCCCAGAAATTCTGATTCATTTATTCCTAAAATAAAACCGGAAATATGTTTTTTATTGTTAGAGTTAATGTTATTCTAATGTTCAAACGGGAGAACTGGTGACTTGCAGTGGGGGGTTGCATATGTTAACATGCATCAGAATCAGCTGGAGGGCTTGTTGAAAGACAGTGGGGGGGCCCCAACTCCAGAGTTTCGGAATCACTAAGTCTGAGGTGGAACTCAAGAATGTCTAACGATTTTTCCAAGTGATGTTGTTACAGTTGGTTTGGGGACCTCATTTTGAGGAAAACAAAAATGCTTTCAAGAATTTTATGTAGTTAATTTGTGGCTTTCTTAAGTTCAGATCTAGATTATTAATTAAATCAATAAAATACAGTGTAATGGAATTTCATTACCACAGAATGGATTGTATTGCTGGTTATTCCCCCATACTATCAATTTACCTAAATGAAGAATGACAAGATTTTTACATCTGTTCTTCTTTTTTCTTTTTTTTTTTTTAAGGATTTTATTTATTTATCCACGAGAGACACACACAGAGAGGCAGAGACACAAGCAGAGGGAGAAGCAGGCTCCATGCAGGGAGCCCGACGTGGGACTCGATCCCGGGTCTCAGGATCACACCAAAGGCGGCACTAAACCACTGAACCACCCGGGCTGCCCTACATGTGTTTTTCAAACAATGTATTGTCATAACCCAGAATGTTCAAATCGTATCAAAAAGTTTTGAGAATGTGATCAAACCCATAAGTCTTAAATATGCCATGGAAAGTTTATTGTAAGAACTACCTACTAATAAACTGGCTCAGCAGAGCCATCTCACTTCTTTGAAGAAGTTAGCAAATTAACCCTAAAGCTCATGTGGAAATGCAAAAGAACCAAAATAGCCAAAAAATTTTGGAGCAATGTCGGAGGATTCACATCTCCCAATTTCAAAACTTACTAGAAGTCTACAGTAAACAAAAGAATGTGATACTAGCATAAGAAGAGACATATAGAATAATGGAATATAATTGACAATCCAGAGATAAAACCTCATATTTACAGTCAACTGATTTTGACAAAGATAGAAAGACAATTAAATAGTCTTTTTAACAAATGGTGCTTGAACTGCTGGGCATTCTCATGGCAAATAATACAACTGGACCTCTACCTCACACCATATACACCATTAACTCAAAATGGATCAAAGAACTAAACCTAAGAGGTAAAAATTATGAAAATATTAGAAGAAAAGTTAGGTGTAAATTTTTGTAACCTTGGATCAGACAAGGGTTTCTTAGCTATAGACAACAACAAAAGAAAAGTTAGATAAACTGGATGTCCTCAAAACTAAAAGCTTTTGTGCTTCAAAGGGCACTATGAGAAAGTGAAAAGACCACTCACAGGAGGAAATTTTCGCAAATCATATATCTGATAAAGGACATGTGTCTTGAGTATACAGATAGCTACTAAAACTCAATAATAAAAAGACAAATAACCCAATTAAAAAAGGGCAAAGGATCTGTGTAGATAGTTCTCCAAATATCCAATAAGGACACGAGAAGATACTTAGCATCGTCACCCAACAGGGAGATGAAAATCAAAATCCACAGTGAGATACCACTTCACAGCCACTGGGATGGCAACAGTTAAAATACACACCACACACACAGCAGAAGGGGAGAGAGAGAGAGAGAGAGAGAGAGAGAGAGAGAGAGAGAATAACAAGTATTGGAAAGGATATGGAGAAATTAGAACCATTATACATCACTGGTGGGAATTTAAAAGGCTGCAGCCACTTTGAGAAACACTCTGGATGTTTCTTGAGAGGTTAAACATTGAGTTACCATATGAGCCAGCATTTCATTTCTAGATATTTATCCAAGAGAATGAGAATATATGTCCACCCAAAAACTTCTACGAGAATGTTGATAGCAGCATTATTCATAATAACCAAAAGGTGGGAACAACCAGATATCCATTAACTGATGAATAAATAAATAAAATGCAATATGCTCCTACAATGGAATATTATTCAGCAATATAAATAAAATATTGATACCTTGCTACAATATGGTTGGACCTTGAGAACATGATACTAGGTTAAAGAATCAGTCTCAAAGGATCACATATCTTATGCGACTACTTATATGAAACGTCTAGAACCGGCAAAAGTATAGAGTCCTAAAGTTGACTGGTGGAGGTTGGTAGGAGTCTGGGGAATTGGAGGGTGATGCCTAAGGGGTGCGGGGTTTCTTCTCAGGGCCATAAGAATGTTCTAAAATTGATTGTGGTGATGGATACACAACTGAACATTCTGAAAGGTGTTGAATTGTACACTCTAAAAGAATAAAAGTCACTAAAGCTTTTAAAAGAGAACTACTAATGTTAAGGACATTTTCTTGAAATAAAATCTATTAGACATTTTGAGGTTCAGACACCAAGTTCTATTTTCTAATTCTACTTGAAAACATGTTCTTAAATTTACACTGAATTGACTGTTTCTTGCTTAATTTTGTAGTCTTTGTAGTAAAACTTCAGTACCACATATTTCCACTGTTTGTGCAAATAAGCAGCCTTTGCTTCAAATGGATGTTTCTATTAACACTATGCCTAATTATTGAAAATAAACATGTGCAAATATGAGCTTCTGCTGACTGCCTCTCAACCTATCTTTTCCTCCTGCTGATTCATGCTGAGGGGCCTCGGCTTCCTGGAGCTTGCCAGGGACCCTGGTTTGAATGAACATGCCCTTAACTGGCAGTAACGTATGGAGTCCATCTTGAGAATTTAAATGTTTTCATCATCCTGATAAGACAAAGCATAAACATATATACATAATAAAACAAATAAGGAAAGCTCCATTCAAAATAGAAAGCTCAGCTCATGAAAGGCTGCATTTTAAGATAATCCTCTTTTTTAAAAATTGATGAATGCAAGCAGAACCCAGAATCCCAAACCAATGTCCCAAACCCAAAGGAATGAATGGTGTGTTTGTATCAGCACGACAGATTATTTAAATAAATTTTTAAAAATAGCCAGGCACCTAATAATTTCGGTTAACAATATTGGCAATTTCTGAAGTGCGGTCAAGAGCTTGTTTTCTCCTTTTTGTTTTCCTTTTAAGTTTTCAAGGCATTAATCAACTTTCCTTCCAATAATTTATATTTCACACCATTTTTGAGAGTGTCCCAGATTTCCAACCCTTACTTTCACACATTGTATCAGGACCATTCTAATACCAGGCAGATTAAGCATCGTGAGTGAACGGAAATTGTTCTCACAGACACAGTACATAATCCTTGGAGGTTTCTACCAGGGGGAGCACAGATATTCCTTTGTAATAGAAAAGATTTAAGTCAATATATGGATACCAGTATATGAGATAAAATATTGTATTTTCCCTTCTGTGATGAAAAACATGAACATGAAAGAATTTAGCAAGATAATAGAGGCCAAAGGATCCTGTAAATGGCAAGGTATTATCCAAGGAGTAGTTAGTACTGGTAACACTAACAGTAATAATTTCCGAGAACATATCCATTGTTACTCGTCTGCAAGCTGCATGGGTCAAGGAATTCTTAAGACAAACATGTCAATCTATAGAGTTCCAAAGACATGAAATTCGAAATCAAATCAAATTTACTCAGATTTGGAACCACAGCACATTTCCATTTTCCTAGGAAAGAAAATATATTTTGTTTTCCAACATGATTTAGTGGTAAAAGATTCTTTCACTGCTGAACCTACGGAGACCTAGAAGATCATCAATAAACAGTGATAAGTAGGTTCACTCCCAAGGAAAGGAGCCCAGCCTCTGCTAATGAGATTTCCTAATGCAATACTGAGCCCAATTTGATTTTATTTCATTTAGTGACTTTGCAGCCTCTGAATAAAAAAGTTCTTGCAAACTTCTGCAGTTTAATAGCTACCAGGGTGATCAAAATGGGGTTTTCAAGTAAATGCTTTAAGTAAGTTGAGAATGAATGCCCTTTCTTTGTAATATTTGTTTTCTGGGAAAAGGTTTAGTAACTTAAAGTTCAATTATCTGGAAGAAAGGGAATCTTTAATGGTAAAAAAAAATTTAAAAAGGGCTTCTGGGGATCCCTGGGTGGCGCAGCGGTTTGGCGCCTGCCTTTGGCCCAGGGCGCGATCCTGGAGACCCGGGATCGAATCCCACATCGGGCTCCCGGTGCATGGAGCCTGCTTCTCCCTCTGCCTGTGTCTCTGCCTCTCTCTCTCTCTCTCTGTGTGACTATCATAAATAAATAAAAATTTTTTTAAAAAAAAGGGCTTCTGGATTTCAACTGATCCCTTCTTCCTCCCTATGAACTTATAGCTGCGAATGATTAAGAAGACTTTTTAAAACTTACTATTTTATATAAAGGTAGAAATAGAGCTGATAATAATTATGTAAGCCCCAAGCTAAAAACTGATTTCAAAATACTTTGAGGCCCACATACTCCTATCTGTTCATTTTGTGGTTAAAAAACAAACAAACAAAGGCTAGGTTGAACAATTCCTCGTGTCTACAGTTTTAGACCATCATGTAATTTTTCTTTTATTTTTGTTAGATAAATAATAAGTACTTGTAATTTTTCTGAGGTTCTCTTCTCCAAATTTTCAACAATTAAAATTTTAGAATTAATGACTTAATGTTTAGACTAAAAATCCTGAAGATGGTTGGTTCACTATGGATCTGTAAGAAAAACTCCTCAAAGTATAGAACTTTCTCTTATTTCTTCAATAAAATAATATCGTATTCCATAGAATCCAAGCCTCCACAAACTGCAAGAAACACAAATGTGTATATGCATTAAAAAAAAATACCAGTTAAATTGTGGCATTGTGCTTCTGACAATGTAACACTTCTATCTTATATTTAATCGAATATATCATTGAAACTTACTTGGATGTAGATATTTATCACCATATTCTTACACAGAAAGGAAAATATAAGCAAAATAAATCTATTACGGCTTTAGTAAATCTAGGCATGTGACAGGCAGTCCCGTAACATCCATCGTCAGTAGCAAACATAACACAGCTTCTTCTCTGAGGCATCTTCCTTTCTAAGATTCCCACAAAGCATGTGGTTACTGGATAATAAGAAAGTGTGAAATTGTGGGTATTCCTTCAGAGATGAATATTTGCTTCACTGTATCACATTTATGCTTCACTACCCTGTTTCTGCGTCTTCCTGTTTCAATGCCAAATCAGAGTGTTATATGCTTGATACCATTTTGCATAGCAGTTATGCTCAACGCACTTACCAGACTCGATTGAAAGAAGATCGGCAATGACCAAGTTCACACATAAGCAAACAACAACTACTATGTCACGATTGGCCCCTCACTATGGATTGTAAGGTGCATGCTGATTTTCAAGATGTTAAAATGAGAAGACAGGTGAATCTTAGAATTGATGGAATCCAGTAAAATCCCTTATATCTGTGTCACGCAGGCTATAGCATGAACTTGGTAATGAGGTAGACATGGGTACTGATTCAGTCATTTAATTACTACGTGATGCTGGGTAAATTACTTCACCTCTCTAAACCTTAGGTTTCTCATTTAAAATGAGTGTTGTTTACTGAACCATCAGAAAGGATGAATACCCACCATTTGCTTCGACGTGGATGGAACTGGAGGGTATTATGCTGAGTGAAGTAAGTCAATCGGAGAAGGACAATCATCATATGGTCTCACTCATACACAGAATATAAGAAATAGTGAAAGGGATTATAAGGGAAAGGAGGGGAACTGAGTGGGAAATAATTAGAGAGGGAGACAAACCATGTGAGACTCTGGGAAACAAACAAAGGATTGTGGAAGGAGAGGTGGGGAGGTGGGGGGGTAACTGGGTGACGGGCACTGAGGAGGGCACTTGATGGGATGAGCACTGAGTGTTATAATAATGTTGGCAAATCAAACTTCAATAAAAACAAATTAAAAATAAATAAAATAAAATGAGTGTTGTAGTAGTAGCTATGATACAGAATTGTTGTAAGGATTAAACAATATAATTTCTGCATTAACTACTCATTAAATATTAGGTACCAAGATTTTTACCATGAGCACTACCTGTTTGAGTTTCACAACGAGCTTTGAAATGTGAAAGACAATATTATCCCCATTTTGCCACCGGGGAGAACAAAGTTTAAAGAGATATAATCTTCCCAGGATCACACAGCTAGTAAGTGACACGGTGGGAATATTAGAGCTTCCTCCATATACTGCGCCCCGCCCCCAGACTGAAAGTGGTATATGTCCATAAATGTCCTATTCCCACTCAAAAAGCTGAATTCACTTGAAGAAGATCAAAATGCTGTGAACATTGTGGATTCTCTTGGTTCTCTGGAAGCCCACTTCTCTTTATTCTAAGAACAATACCCCTTCTCAATTTTTAAACCATGTGCTTTGAATTGGGCCTCAATTCCAAGTTCCAGGGATGGAACAGAAGGCCTGGATCTAACCAATCCGAATTTTGAATTCCCCTGGCTGCAGAGCTTGAACCAGGAATAGGCACTTAACTCAAGCCAACTAAGTCAGAATAAATCAGAACTAGTCTCAGGACTTTAATTTGAATAACCAGAAGAGATATTTAAACAGAAAGGACATTTCCCCTCTCTGTTTGGCTTTAACTTAAGGAGGTGTGAGGCTGGAGCAGCTGCTGCCATCTTGTGACCACATGGATCCGAAAAATGAAGCCAAAATGTGGAAGAAAGTATGGCCAAGCTGGGCAACAGATAGACACCAGCTATTAAATCCAACATGTGAGCTTCTAAATCCAACCACGCTTGCATTTAGTTCCACTTTTTAATTTTCAGTTATTTGAGACAATAAATTTCTTTTCTCTGCACAAATTATAACCTTGGCCTTTTGAGCAAGGGCTTTAAGGTAGGGCAGCATGAGCCAAAAAGGGTATGTGTTTGACAGGTGCCGTGACTGCCAGGTCCGATACATGATTCTTTATTTTCATTCTGAAAAACACAAAATTAGCCAAACAGTAATGATTGACCACCACCAGTGTGCAGTGAACACCATTCTAAGAACAGTAAACAAATGTTTACTATGTCAGTTTCCAAGCCACTGGCCAAGCACCCTGAGGGCTTTCTGTATTAATTTATAGTAAGCAACACTGTGGGAAGCTTTGGTTTGAATATATTTAAATATCTTGTGATGTGAGTGACATACATATGGAATTGTTTATTTCAACATAGCTAAGTCCACTCTGATTGGTGTCATCGTGCATTTGGAAATGGTTGACACCGTGCAATTACATTTGCTGTCTTTTAATACTCTAAAATCTGACTAGTCAGAAACCCAAATGCACTTAATCCAGCTAGCTGGTTGCAATACTTTATTTAGACTTATAAAACCTGTCTAAATAGGCTACAGAAGAAAATCTAGGTTCATCAAAGCAGCACTAGCACTAATATTCGAATATTAGTGCTAGAAAGGGCAAAATGGTAAATTCAAGCATCGCTTTTGCTAGGTAGGTGGTTAATTTTCTTTGCTAAAAAATAAAATAATATTTATTGAGAAGTTTAGGATCTCTAAGATTCTTCCAGGAGAAATCAACAACAGATGGGACATTTGTATACATATAAAGAAATCTATATGTCCCCACATTTTAGGATTTCCACTAGCAGAGGAATTACAGTACTATTTTGATTTTCACATTCCTTTAACATGCTGACTTAAGTTGTTGCTTTAACATAACATTTTTAAACTATCTACTCCCACCACTAATCCACATGTGTTGTAAAAATGTTTGTACACAGAATGGGGTTCCAAAGAGAAACAGATTGTGACTTAACACCATACACATGAAGTTTAGTTGGATTTTATATATAATTATATACAGTAGAGATAATAAATCTGCAAAGGCACATGTGTTCAATAAGTATGAATATTAACATACACATACACTTCTAATTCATATGTTATTCCTTTTTCCCTCCCATGACAGACAAAAATCCAGGGGGAAAGAATGTCCCTCACTCTGTCACCTCAATAAATGATCCTCACGTACATTTTCTCTTGAAACAGTAGTTGCAACCGAATATTTTCCCCTTGATATGGGAGATGAAGGGTTAAGTTAAAGAAGGCTTGACAACTGGCCCTCCAGCGAATGGGGAGGTTAAAGATCTGGGCAGCTGTCCTTCCTCAGCCCTCAAGGAGCTTTCTGTTTCTCTTTCCTTTACTACCCTTGTTATGAGGTGCAACTGGTCTATCAGTTACCCGTGAACATTCAGCTGTCATAGGAAGACAGTAGGGATGAGGTGGAGTGGTAGGTGTGAACGGATCTTTATTTCACTGGATGGCTTTTTCAAGCCTTTTCAAACCTCAACCAATAGTGAGAAATATACTTTGCATCACAAATCCATACACAGAAATAGATGTCTAACGAAGCCAACTTCAATGCTGAGGAACTCTGATACTTTCTATTTTATTTTCTTTTGTTCTCTGTGTTTTATTTTCTTTTTTTCAAATGCTGGGTAAGAGCCACAGAATTGATTACATGATCCCTTATGAAGTTATAACCTTAAAGGGTTTTTAAACAGTGTATCTGGAGATTAAAGCAGCTTAAGCTAGATAACGCTTACTTCTCCACATGGGTTTAAAATCTGGCTTCAGTACTGATTAACCATGTGACCTCTGGCAAGTTACCTCACTGCGTGCTCAGCTTCCTCATCCAGAAAACAGAGATAATATTCCCACTTTGCAGGATGATTGTAAGGGTCAATGAAATGCTGGGAAAACCCAAGCCCATTCTCTGACACACGGGGGACTGAAAGTAAATATTAGTTCCCGACAATTCATTAAATCTTCAAAACCAGGATGGGGAGAAAATTTTTCTTAGAAACACTGCTTTTCAAACTCTCTTAAACTTCTCTTTCCTTCCTGCTCAGTCTTGTTCACAAACCTAGAGACAAAACACTCGTTTGCATTGGTCTTCGACTCTAAAGAGGGAGAAATTACTAGAGTAGGGAAAATCTTGCATCTCGGACTTTTCCATAAATTTCTGTGCAGATTAAGTTAGATAATTAACAATGCTTTGGAATATTGGGGGTCAGACTTCAGTATAAACCTCAAAATCCTTGATGTGACCCTCATCCATCACTATCGGACTCTGCTCTTCTTCTCCAACATTGCATCGAACCCCTTCCTTCACCTTCCAGAGCGGACCTGACTCAATCCCATTAGTTGCTGTCTCACCCCACTCTTAGGCTGTGGATTTTGCAAATGCTTCCTTTGTGTTCATCTCTTCACCTCCCTCCAACTCTCCATTCTGCCACTTACCACCTGTGTAGTCTTGGACAAGTTACTCACTAAATATTTCTAAATATACTCTCCTCGTCCATAACTAAGAATGATAATACTTACATATGAGGTTTCCTATAAAGACACAATGATATCAGGGTTTTAAATTGCCTAGTACATAATGAGAGCTCAATGAATGATGACTCCTAATATTATTTTTATTTTTATAATGTTTATCCGTCGATGCTGAGTGTACTTGACCTCTGTTCCAGCAATACTTTCTGACTCCTCTGGACTAGACTATGCGCACTTTATCCTGAACTCCCCTAGAACCCTGTGCAAATGTCTTATCGGTATTCTTGCACCCTGTTCTAAGTGCAGATTTTCTTGCCGCCTTCCCTAGAGAACTGGAAACCCCCTGAGGACAAGACCCCCTGTCTTTCACTTTCAAATCTAGACCACCAAGGCAAACTAACAAAGTGTCGGGAACACTATAAGGTTTCCCATAAGCTTGTTTAACTTGTTTGGTGGGTGACAAGAATACAAAAGTTTCATCTCTACTGTATCTTTTAGAACTGAAATACTGCAAGAAAAGAAAGACTAATTGTTGGAATAAATATAGTTCAAAATGAAAATGCTCTTCAATTTCAAAGACATCATGGTGCTAAGGAACTACTTCTTCTTTGTTAGCCTCTTCTGGTTTCTTTAGAAACCTGACAAGTGTGGACTCATTTTTTCAGTGACTCCAGTAATTATCTTCATTCATTTAACAATTTATCGTGTGCCTGGCACACTGGTCTATGTACTGGGGATATAGCAATAAGCCAAATAAAAGTCCACACCCTCGAGGAATTTACATTCCAATAGGCAGAGGTAGTCAAATAATGTAAATAAATATATAAAATATAATGTAGGTAGTAATACAAGTTATGCAGAGAAATAAAGCACAATGAAGGAATACGCATGATTTCCTGTAGCAGGAAATCCGAGATCTGTTATGATACACTATTTGAGCAAAAAACTGAATGAAGTAAAGGAGTGAAAGATGGGTTTCGGTCTCTTAAGCACTTTTATGCTTAATTCTAAATTTTTCCAGGCTTGAAGATGTTAACAAACTAGGGAAACAACTTTGTCATCTCAAGCAGTTGAAGGGGAGACCACCTCAGATGCCTAAGGTAGCATTCCAGGCAAAAGATCTCAGCTCAAACGCTAATTGGATTCTCAGCTATGACCTTGCAAGAACACACTGAACTCTATTTATAATTGCTATGTCAGTGACTCTGTGACTTAAAGAAGGTGCTATGTGGCCTATGGCCCTTTTATGCCAGAAACTTCTTTTATCTATTCGTAAAAGCTTGAACCCTGACCCACATTGGCTAGGTTACTTGAGTTGATATTTCACTTATTTGGCCACTAAAATTTGTAAAAGTCCTTTCGATCTAACTTAAATAGCATACACGTGGCCAACTCTTACATCTTTTTCAATTCTTCCTATATCCTAAGGCTGAATGGCTCCATTGAGGGTAAAATGATCTTCCAGCCTGATGTTTCTCACTCCACTGACTATTTGTTACCAAGGTCTTTCCATTGACCCAATTTTGTCTTTGAAAACTCACATAAAGCTCATATGAATGGAGTTATTTCAAAACACCTACACTCACTCTGTCACTCTTTAAAACGTCTCCACCGAAGTGCCCTAAGTTGCAAAACACATACAATTTCTCTAAAGGAGACTTCTAACCATGTGCAAGGTTATAAGAAGTATTTGCAGGATTGTAGGGAATTGAACTTGAATAAGAGTTGACAAGGGTTGAAATAAACCTGTTTTGGGATCCCTGGGTGGCGCAGCGGTTTAGCGCCTGCCTTTGGCCCAGGGCGCGATCCTGGAGACTCGGGATCGAATCCCACGTCGGGCTCCCGGGGCATGGAGCCTGTTTCTCCCTCTGCCTGTGTCTCTGCCTCTCTCTCTCTCACTCTCCCTCTGTGACTATCATAAATAAATAAAAATACCTTAAAAAAAAAAAGAAATAAACCTGTTTTATCCAGATAATTAAGTATCATTGCAAACAGATCAGTAAGTAAGAAGGGAAAGAACTACCTCTGTTGAATTTGTGTCTCCTTTTGCCTATCGGTGAAAATGTCTGACTTATGGGTTAAATAATAAGATCCCACCTGCTGTGAATACTACAACTCACATTTCTAAATTCTTTGGGAAATATGTGCATCAATACTATAATAGACTTTATAATAGACTCACATCTTCATGATAGATGTAATTGATGAATTATTACTGTGGCTCAAAATTGATGATGCCGCATTGTTAGTTCTTTCATACAACCTTAGAAATACATGCAAATTCATCTTATATGACTTAACATGCAACAGCATTGATTGCAAATATCTCAAATGCATATATTTTCACTCGAGAGGTACACTATTCCATGTACAGTTTACATGACATAAAAATATTCAGTTAAATTATTTAAAGAATTTCTTCCCATCTTTATTTGCCAGTCACTTTTGTACTAAATTTTCACCTTCCCAAACAAACAAATCCTTTAAGAATATATTTATGTGTTAATAGATTTTGGTGAGGTGTGAAAGGGGTTGTGCAGGCAGGGCAGGACAGTAACTTAAATTACAAAAAATAATTACCTTAATTCTTAAATTAGATATGCATGTGCAACACAGCTGCATCCAAACTGAAAATTTGCCTAATAATAAAATAATATGGGAGGTCAGTATCATTCCTCCAATATGTTTAGTGAGTTTTTAAAGCTGCTAAAATTGTTAATTGGCTTTTTGTGATGTAATAATAACCTGATCAGTATTTCCCAAATTTAACTATTCAGAAGAATCACTAGAGGACAGTCCAGACTTATTGATTCACAATTTCCAGGGAGGAGGGCTGAGTTTAATGAGAGGCATACTTTCATGTTTAGGCATATTTGGGAAACTGGAATAAGTTATTGATGAGTTGCAAATAGAGGCTCAGCATCATCACCTTGCACACGTGCAAATCATTTCTTATAGGTCTTTCCTTTGACTAAAAGCCAGAATCAAGAACAAATGTGATCATTGTTGACTCTTCCCATTGTAGCAAGAAAAAATGTCCTTCCAATAAATGATATCACAGTCCCTAAAAAAAATGACCTCTGCTTGGAAGTAAAGGTATCTTGAGGATTCACTCTGGATGGTAACATTGAGATTAGGAGAGCCATGGTAAGAAGACCAAGAGGGGCCTCTCCTTTCCATAAGTCACGAGTCCATCAGAATGAGATAAGAAAGAAAAATTATTCTTTCCATTAGTAAAACAATGTTCCAGTGTTCTCTTTACCCTTTTGTTCAAAGAGAGAATATCTTTGACCTGGTTAGTATAACAGGACCCTTTTGCACAAAACAAAGACAAATAAAACACACACACAACTACTAAGTAGGGTGAGAACATTCCCAACGCTAGATGAAATGCATATATTTTTCAAAAATCTGATTGCAGGCAGAAGAGAGTTAGCGAGGCAGTGACAGCTTGACATCTCAGAAGGAAGGAAAGCACAGAGAAGTGAGCCCCATACTCAGCACCCCACAGGGAAGTTGCTGATTCTCAAGGAGAGACTGAGAAGGTGAACAAAATTCCTGTATCTTTCACAAGGCTGATGTAGGAAAACTGGAGTTCAGGACCCACGACGAAAGGAGGGTCATCAATGTAAATACTCTACCTTTTAGTGGAGACCCCTGAAGGTTACACAGAAATAAAGGCAAACCACAACAAGCTCAGGCCTGCCTTGGAGCTCAGTCCTGACGGGACTGAGATGATCCACTTGACTCTAACTGCCAGATGCGGTAGCATAAAACATCTGGAAAAGAACACATACAGAGACTCAAATTATCATTAAGTTAAAAATTACAAATTGTATCAGGAGACAAGAGCTAATAGCCAAATACAAACAAGGTAAACAAGCATACAAATAAAATAAGTAGTAGAAATAGTAGGTAGTAGACCCACAAGTGATTTAGATATTGAGATATTATAAGCACCAGACACAGTCTCTTTAAAAATATATGATTTTGTACAAGGAGAATGGATGACAAAATGAAAAATTTCAGCAGGAAAGTGAAAATTATTTTTTAAAAAACCAAATGCAAAAACAAGAACCCAGTAGGTGGATGTAACAGTCCGGATCCGAGAAAGAAAACAGCCATCAGTAATCTGGACAGAGAGAATTTTTTTTCAGAGAGAATTTTTTAAATGATTAAAAAAAAAAAACTATTCATGAGAGACACAGAGTAAGAGGCAGAGACATAGACAGAGGGGGAAGTATGCTCCCTGCGGGGAGAGCCCGATGCAGGACTGGATCCCATGACCCCGGGATTATGCTATGAGCCAAAGGCAGACGCCTAACCACTGAGCCACCCAGGGGTCCCTGGGCAGAGGGAATTTAACAATAGGAAGACGGGTTAACAAAGTATAAATTTACTAGTTTATAATATTATATCATTTATTAAATTAATAATTTACTAATTATGAAGTAGGTGAAAGAGCAGGATAGGAACTCTGAAATACGAGACTTCAAGAATGGACTACGACACATCCAGTGGGGCCAGGAAAACCAAGGGAAGCCATGGAAATGATTAAAACTTAGCAACCTCAGAGGAAGAGCCCGGTGCAGCTGAAACCCTGGCCTCCAAAGGGGAGGCCCTGGCCTGCTGGCCTGGTGTGTCCCCACCTCGGCCCGAAACTTCTGAGATTGCGAGGTCTCTGGGGGGAGAACAATGAGGCCAGTTCTGCAAGAGATGGAAGAGCTGCCAATGGGTTTCAGCGATATTACAGGAAGGCACCTCCAGGAGCGTGGCCCAGAGTAATGCTCAAAGAATGTGCTAGAGAAAACAGTCCCATAGGAAGTCCACCAGAGACAAGCAGGAAGAAGGGAGTCCCCTCCTCCTCCACACTTGCTTCCCCCTCCAGTTCAGGCAGAGAACCAGCTGACCAAACAGAACTGTGGTTTGCAGAGCCTCCGTTGAGCCTCCAAAGCAGGGTCCAGAGGGGGGTTTGGAGCTGAGAGGCATTACCATAATTATTGCCGCAGTGGGTGTCACGGTGGGATAACCTCAGCCAATGCCAGCATTTGTTACCTGGAGGCTGGGACCGGAAAAAACATCTTGACAGAAGCTGTAAGGAAAAAAAAAAGAAAAGAGAGAGAGAGAGAAAGATTATGCAGAGAAGGATATAAATGTCAAGGTCTAAACTACATGTAATTGGAGTTCCAGAAAGAGAAGAGAAGAGCACAGAAGCAATGTCTGCAGGGGATAGGGACCAGCGACTTCTGCAAGGCTGGCACGAGACACCACAGCAGACTCAAGAAGCCTGACAAACATTGGAAACACTCACCGAGGGACACGACAGTGAGACCGAAAACCAGACACCAAGAAGAAATTTTCTAAAAATTTTCCTGGGATGGGGGGAGAGCAGCTTTCTTTTTTCTGCGTTCTTTCCATTCCTGGAACAGGTAAGTGACCCTCGCCGTGGAGACTGCCACCACCAACCACACTGCTGTCTGTGCCGCAATGTGCTCCATCCGTCCCTTTGTCTCATTCCTGTATCCAGCTTTTCAAAAGTGCCTTCCGTGAGGCTCCAGAACACATCTCAGAGACATTCTTACATCTTCACCCTATCAGCCCACTTTCTACAACCCTCGTCTCTAGCTCGTGCTGCTGAAAGAGCCCCCACTCGCCTTCTCTGCACCTGCTCCACCCCAGGTAACCCACTCTTCAGACCACAACCGCAGAAATATTTTTAAAGTGCTAATACCATCTTGTCTTCTGCCTAATGAATCCCTATCAGCGATCTCTGAGGGCTTTGAGGACAGAGGAACGAAATCTTTGCCATGGTTGCTTAGCTTATCTGCCTCAGTTTCCCTATCACCACCTGGAGATGGTTAGATTTAAAAGCAGTACATATCTATGGCACTAAGCACAGTTTCTGATACGTAATAAGTGCTCGATCAATGTAAGCTCTCAGTTGTTGTCTTCTTTATGTTTGGAATCCTTCATTTCTTCTGCTAAATTAACACATATTCATCCTCCAAAACTCAGGTAAAAGTCTCTTCTAAAAGGAAGTTGTCTTAGATACCCCAGACTTAAGTCAAGGGCCTCCATTCTATGTCTTCTCATTGTACCCCAAGGATTTCCTTTCTATTAGTTATCACTTTTCAAATTCAGGTTATCAAGTAGTTGTTTAAAATCTCTCACACACACTAAACTATAAGCTCTGCGATGGCTACGTCCTACCGGACTTGTTCGCTGACATACCTGCACTTAGCATAATAGCTTGGGCATGGTTGGGTCCCAAGCAACAGCTGATGAAGTCATGAATAACGAAATTATTATGTGTAGTACAGAAACAGTATACAGCACTGCTTATGTCCATAAAAAGTATTTAATTTAGCCGAAGAATAAAATATTAAGTCACACGAAACAATTAGGAAACGTAAAGGAGACATGTAGCCATGAGCTAAGTGGAAAGACAGAGATTACTGGTGGCCAAAATGATTGAATTATAAAATGCTTTAAAAGTAAGAGGTCTTAAACGGGATATTAAAGATTGAACTGTTTAGTGTTCTCCATACTCTGACTTTATGAAGAACCATATGAAGAAAACTATTAAATTCTACTGAGGGACATATAAAAAGTTACGAACAAATGGAGAAAAGTACAATTTTCCTGAGTGAGATGACCTGAATACCATAATTAAAAGGCCTACCACGATTCCAATCAAAATCCACAATGATTTTATTTTCTGTAAAATAATTCCTCAGATTCTCAAACGATAGGAAAAAGAAGACTAATCAAATGGACTTGCCTTGATAGGTATTAACAAATACCTAAATATTTGTTATAGGAAATAACAAAGATCCAGTGATTAAAACAGCATTGTGTGGTCACAAGGACCTACAGATGGATGACTGGAATGGGACAGGCCAACATCAGATATTTCACGTACATATGTAAGAATTTAATATATAGCAAAAGAAAGAACCGAAACCAAAGGAAAAATGGATTAACAAATTATGTTTAACAAAGTTGGCTAATTATGAAAAACTCAACATAGATTCTCAACAAAATGAATTCCAAATGGATAACAGTTAAATTTAAAGAAAAATAGAATAATAAACTATAAGAAAACTAGATTATGTGCTCATTTCAGCAGCATATAGACTAAAATTGAAACAACAGGAATTTAATGTGCAAATGTTTTAATCCTTCCCTTTAAAATAACTTAAAAGAAGCATATATAAATAAATAAGCAATTTATCACAGTTGCAAAGGAAAAAATGGAAGAAGCAAAGACCAATGAATTCCACTGCATAGTGGCACCTGGGTGGCTCAGTGGTTGAGCGTCTCCCTTCGGCTCAGGGCGTGACCCCGGGGTCCCAGGATCGAGTCCCACATCGGGCTCCACAGGGAGCCAGCTTCTCCCTCTGCCTGTGTCTCTGCCTCTCTGCATGTCTCATGAATAAATAAAGTCATTAACAAAAAATTTCACTGCATAAAATTTTTAAATTTCTATATGTTAAAAAGTGTAAATAAAAGTAAAAACTGGAAAACCTGCAAAAGTAAATTTGATCAGGATTTAACTAACAAAAAAAAAAAGGATTTAACTAACACCCTTAACATAGAGAGATTATAAAAACTGATAAAAAAATACTCCTACATCCCAATAAAATGTAGGCCAAAAAAAAAAAAAGAAAAAGAAACTCTTAAATGAAATTAAAGGAAGGGGCCTCTGGGTGGCTCCATTGGTCAAGTGTCCAACTCTAGATTTCAGCTCAGGTCATGATCTCAGGGTGGTGGGATAGAACTCTGCCTTGGCCTCTGGCCTGTGGAGCAGAGTCGGCTTGAGATTCTCTCCCTCCACCTCTCCCCACAGTGATGTACGCTTGCTCACTCTTGAGTGCTTGCGCTCTCGCTCTCTCTCAACTCTGTTTCTCTTAAATAAATAAATAAATCTTTTTTAAAAAATAAGAAATTAAAGGAATTTAGCATTATTTTTTCAAAGAAATTCAAGCAGTACTAAAACACCATTCTCCATGTATCGAATTGGCAAGATTTATAAAACTAGTAATACCCATTGCTGGTAAGGATTTAGTGAGGCAAGTGCTCTCATAGGCTAGTGGTAGGGTTTTTAATTACTGCAATCTTTCTAGCAAATAGTTAGACAATATGCATTAAGAGCTAAAAGAGCCTTTTGGCTTATAGGCCATTTTAAAATTTTTTCTTAGTGAATACTAATTAAGGGCGCGATAAATTGCATACATAACTAATACATAAAAGTTAAATATTAATAACTAAGATAAAATTGTGCATATATTAAGTTGCCAATTTATAAATATACACAAAAAATATAAAAGGGAATACACCAAAATGTTAACAGTAGTTATACCTAGGTGATGTGATTAGGGTAATTTACTTTCCCATTCTTTATATTTCTATTTCCAGGTTTTCCCACATGCTTTTATAATTAGGAAAAATTACATCATAAAATAGCAAAAGCAATGTAATGTTAACATAAACCTAATCACTGCTCACCTGTCAGGGTCTGGCATGTGTCATTTTTGTCTAATTCATTTGTAGGTCTTATTTACACACCAAAGGAATGAATCTATGCCTTGACTAGCATCAAACATACAATATGCTTGTTAATACATTTTAAATGATTATTTGAGGTGAGGGATAATAACCAGCAGGTGAGAACCTGAATTTATCACTTCAAAAGCAGAAATAATTACATGAGGTTTTTAAGTGTCCCTCAACTCTGTACATATGTTCATTGTATGATGGTGAAACTCTCAACTACTTCATTTACAGGGCAAAAAGGAGCCAATGTCTAATAATGTGACTCACTAATTGAATACAAATATTAATTTTTGGTTTAAAGATATGCAAACATTTTCTAAAGTAATTTCGATAATTAACTCTATCCTTCCCTAATGACATTCGTAAAAAGTTGAGACTAAAATATAGCCAAGTAATTTTAATGAGGTTACAATCAATCAGATAGATAGCCGGTGTTGCTTAACTTTGGGTATACTACCCCATGATTATGGGATGTCTGCAACTGATTAAGAGAAAGGGCAGATTCGCTGAGCTTTGCCAAAAGCTAGTTGAGGTCCTACAATTCTGTGTGTTTTTCTGATACAATTATCAAAAACATCTTGTTTATACGAAAGAAATGAAAATAAATAAAGAAAATAAAAAAAGAAAAATCACTATGCAGTAGACATAGGAACACAAAACAAATCTATCAAATTTGTAATTTTTCACTTCTCCAATTGTTCCTTATTGGAAATGCAGGGTAATTAGATCCAATATTGCAGAGGGTAATTAATACCTAGCAATATACAGGAAGGAGTACATTTTCAGTTTTCTAGGTAACATTTGGTTTTCACAGACCCTCAAATCTTCACTTCCTACCATTCTTTTTTTTTTCAGTTTTCTCTTCTATGTCCTCAGGACCCCTGCATTGTTTCTGGCCTCCATCTATACGGTAGAGCTAAAGGAAAAAACAAACACACAAAAATCAGGGAAAAAACAATGATAATGGTAGGCCTACTTGGTGAAGACTCCCAGTTCTATACTCTCCTTACCATGTGGTGTTCATGGCGCCATTTCTGTTACCAGAAGGTGCAGAGCAGAGAGGAGCTTGTGTGAAACCTCTGTCTTATAACTCAGTGTTGATACAACATGTAAGACAAGGGAGAAACAAGACTCTTAAGACCAGTGCCACCGAGAACAAGAAGAAGAAAGAGGAGGCCGCCAAAATGCCACCTATATCGACTCTTTCTAGTTCGCAAAACACCTCATCACGATGAGGCTACTGACAGTACTTAGGAGCCCGAGGCCCTCATTGCCGTGTGCCCAGTTTCCATATTGGCTAGTTACCTGTCTGAATCTGGCTTGATTCACTTGTACAATGTCCAACGATGCTCATCCAGCTCGACGCAGGTGCCTTTGAAAAGGTGAAAAGAAGTACTTAATTTAGAACGGGCATTCTGTTGACCCTGTGCTATCATACGGTTGCAAATTATTTCATTGAAATGTATTTTCTAACAAGAGTGTGACCTAACAATGCTAGCAATACAGGATTTTATTTTCACTGTTAATTCAACGAAGATTGGCTTTGAGGCACTTAAGTAAATAGATGAAGATATTTGCCACAAAAGCGTCTTGAAAAATCAGGGGTAGGAGATGGAAGAGACAGCATCGTTCCTTTAAATGGTAAATTTGAACTCCGGTGTACAAACTAAATATTTTCTATTTTGCCATAATATGAACAGTATTAGAAGACATAACCTGGTAATCACCTGAGTTGCAGAAAAACATAGGTTCGTATATTAGCATACAATGCCTTTCATTAGCGTAGCCTTTCAATGTCAATTTTTTCCCTACATGAATAAATCAGTTGACTATGAAGACCAGACAGCTTCACTGCATCATGGTTTTATAGTTTCAAAATATTCTCATTCTCTGCCGAATCACTTGGAAAGTATTGTGTCCATGTGTCTCTGTGTCTGTGGTGAGGTATTAGGAATGAAAGCCACCGAAAGGATTTGACACCATCACATTTTGTTATTTTTTTTTTTTATTGAAGTGACCACAGACCAATTTAGAATCCAGAGATCATGAGGCGCCCGACATTTACAAAACTGAAATCTATCACAATGTTTATCTGAGATCCGTGGAAGCCAACAAATGTGAATATGCATTGAAGGGTGCTATACATTCTTGCCATGTAATTTTTTTTTGAGTACACTTTACAGATTGCAACTCTCAAGCTTTTATGCTATTTGTTGCCTGAGGAGGTCATGAAGAGGTTTTTTTTGTCACTTTTCTTCTAAAAATTAGAATTTCACTTGTCTAAAAAATGCACATGAGAATACTAGAAGAGAGTATTTTATCCTTAAGTGATTTAACCTTTCAGCTGAGCTGTGTTCGTATGTAAATGGTGTATGATCTCTTTCAATTTCCCAAGTTCTGACTCCATTTGTTCACAAATTCATACTTAAGGGACAAAGTCAACGCTATGAGCATCTTTCAGCTCACATCTTCACAGTGGCTAAAAGGGGTGTACAAGTGAAGAAAAAAAAAATTAGCCCTCATTGACTGCCAAAAGTCTCTTCTGTATTGTAAAAAAAAAAATTTAATTGCATTCACTGATGACAAGTGTGGGTGCATTTGGCAGACAAGGGGAAAGGACTTTGCTGTGTATCTGCTGTTCAAAAATTCTTCTCATTCTGCTAACACTTTTCCTCTTCATGTCATCAAAAATAATTTTTTACTGATTATGTTGACACCCTCATAATGCCAGAATTTTTCTTACATCTCAGATGTAACTGTCTGTCATGATCCGAATTCAAGTGCGTTGTCTTTTTTTTTAATATAGCATATATGTTAAAAAAATACTTTTCGAAACTAACAAGTTCAAGTTTTACTTTGCTTTATGAAGACTAGTTCATATCTACCCAGGAATGGACAGGCAACACATTCATTTTTAACCTTCAGAAACTAATTTTATCTTCCTGACCAGTTGATGCCTTAAAGCATATTAAGCCATGTTTGTTAGCATGAGACACAAAATGGTATAAAATAAGACAATTTTAGAAGGTGAATTACTTCTGTCATTTCAGTTGTGAAACGGTTTCTTTCAGGATATTTTTAATTTAAAGGAGATATAATCTGCCCACAATAAAAATGGAAAAAAGAAAAATTCACTGCAGGTTGTTTTATGTGATAGCTGTGTTTCTGAAAATAGGTTCAGGACACTTTTGCAAACAATATATTCAAAGCCTTCTTCTTGGAACAGCTCCTGATTCTACAATGTTTCTGATATCTGCATTTTTTGCTAACTGGCCTCTTCTTAAACCTTTTACTACAATAGAATTTCTTCAGCAGATTGCGGCATATGGTTTTTGCAGCTTCTGCAAGTAATCCCCCACCTTCTCCTTTCTCAATTCCTATTGAATTAAATGGGATACACTTTAAAGCATATAGTCTCATAGACAAGTTGAAAATAGAAGGTTGATCATTTTAGTGGCTTTGTGCCTTCTAAACTACAATCGACTGCCTAGAAGAATCATCGTCTATTAAAAAAATTAGTCAATCAAATGCAAAAGAAAAGACGGGCTGAAGAATAAAAGAGACAGAATAATAATAACTAAATACAAAGCCTGAGGGAGAAATATTTTTTTTCCACAACCCTGTTAAAGGAAAATTGCTAGAACAACTTGTGCCTGATGGAACTCATTTAAAGTGCACCTACTGAATCACTAAATCTGTAGGTTGAGTCATAGATCTATCTAGTAACCACCACGAACAGCACACACATCAAACAAATGCCGAATAGATTTTGCTTGGCACAGACATGTTGCTAGATCAGTTTTCTTATCAAGCTTTTCAGAAACACGAGTACTCCAGTTTGCCAGAAGAATTTTCCAATGCTTTTTAGACGCAGTTGGTTACAACCAAGGGAAACATTTGGAGACCAAAAGAAAAAAAGGGCTTCGCTGTAGATGCGGTATGAAGGCTGTCGTACGTCTCTGCCCTAAAAGCACTTACCAGTCTATTCAGGTGGCACAATCATGTCGCAGTTAAATTTAAGACACTATGTTAGTCCACAAAAGTATACAGCTATGAGGTATGCAGAAAGTACTGATGATGATAGGATTCGTAAGGAAAGAGAAAGTATTACTTTTAATTCACTCACACGGATATCAGAATAAGATAGTTCTCCACTCATACAATTGTTTACCCAAATCTTGCTTAAATCAGCTTTCATTTAAATAATTTTTCTGCTTAATATTAGAGTTTTGACTTGCATTCTTGATTTGCAATGGGAAGTATTCTCTCACTTGCTGGAACACCGTTTCCTCATAAGCAAATGGTCTCTTAAAAAGTCTAACCAGTCTGAAATAGGTGGGCTGACCTCATGAATGGGTATCAATTCTTGATGAAGTAGAAGGGGAAACCCACTCCCCCACTCCCCCCCCCCAAAAAAAAAACCTAAACTAAAAGCAACGGGTCTGAGTATATACCTATTTCATTGCAAGACTGCCTCCACTGCCCACCTCCTTCCAATGAACTATGAAAATCATAAAAGAGTGCTCAAAATAGTCTTTGAGCTGCTGTCTCCACATGATGTTTACCACGCTTTTTTCCTTTCTCGTTTCAGTTTCTACTTTGCTGTGTTTGCTCTATGAAAAATGGCTTGAAGTAGTCACACCACTGGGGAGGTGGATGTGTCCTCCTGTGTAAGGACCAACGCTCATGCCAAGGAGGTTGGGAGGGACAAATCTACCCAAATGGCACCAAGGAGAGGTAGGAAGGACATACCTAGGAAGCCTGGAGAAAGGGCAGAAATGACAAGAGACTATATCTCATCTCATTGAGGAGAGAGTTTCATGGGGTTGAGAGAGAAAGGAAGATGTTTGGAGTGACCTTTGTGGTGCATGCGAAACCAACAGTCATGGAAAACCAACTCACTTTTTTGTTGTAGTTTCTGAAAGAATATCAGAAAGATTTTATTTTGTATCCCACGTCAAACTGTCTTACATTTCTTTTTCTAAGCATCTTGTTATTTGTTGAAGATAACAAGACTTTGTCATATACGTTGCAAATATTTTCTCATGTCTTTTAGCTTTTGGTTCCATTGTATAGCATTTTAAAATAATCATACATTTCATCATTTTGGATCATCAAACCTTTCTATGTATGATTATATTTTTAGTGTTGAGATTTCATTTTTATAGTTATTAACCAGTTGATTTTATCCACCAATTTACCCCATAATCATTTACAAAGTAAGGAAAGATTCCCTCTAATTTTAAAAACACCTTTATTATGTACTAAGTATTTTTTTTTAATTTTTCTTAAGTAAGCTCTATGCCTAATGTGGACATCATGAGTCGTGTCCTCTACCAACTGAGCCAGTCAAATGTCCCTCATACTCAATATTTAAACACTACAGACTTTAATTTGGAAGGTTTACATTCTGCTCCATTAATCTATCATTTATTCCAGCACATGTACAATATTCAGTTAATTTTTGTAATTTTATAATACCTTACCTGGTGATATAAACCCTCCCTAATAAATATTCTTCTTAATTTTTTTCTTAGCTTTTACATTTTTTTAACTTTTAAAATTTAATTTTTTTTTTTTTTTTTTTTTTTTTTTTTACTTATTTTGGAGAGAGCACACACGTGCAAGCAGTGAAGGAAAGGGCGAGAGAGAGAGAGAGAGAGAGAGAGAGAGAGAGAATCTTAAGCTGACTCCACACCTGGCATGGAGCCTGACATGGGACCTGATCTTATGACTGTGAGATCATGACATGAGTGGAAATTAAGAGTCAGACACTTAACCAACTGAGCCACACAGGTGCCCCTTCTTGGCCTTTTTAAATGTCATGGCTAGCAGCGCCTGGGTGGCTCAGGCTGTCATGTGTCTGACTCTTAGTTTTGGCTCAGGTCATGGCCTCAGGGTCCTGGGATCGAGCCCCGGTGTCAGGCTCCACACTCGGCACAGAGTCTGCTTGAGACTCCCTCTCCCTCGCCCTCTCTGCCCCTTCCCTCTCTCTCTCAAATAAATAAATAAATCTTTAAAAAAAATAAATGTTGTGGTTAAATAAAGAACATAAAATTTTTTATTTTAACCATTTTGGAATGAACAGTTCTGTGGCATTAAATACATTCAAAATGTCGTGCAACCATCACTACCAGGCCATTCTGAGACTTTTCATCTCTTTGTAAGGAAACCCTGCACCCATTAAGGTGTCTCTCTTTTCTCCCCCCACCCCCGAGTCCTTAGCAACCACAGATCTCCTTTCTGCCTCTGGTGGATTTCAGGTAAGTGGAATCCTACACATCTGTCCTTTGTGTCTGGCTCATTTCAGTTATGCTCAGAATGTTTCTCAGGTTCGTTGACGATGCAGCGCGCATCAGTATTTCACTTCTTCCTGTGGCTGAGTAATATGCCATCATACGAATATGCATTTAGTCTGTCCATTCTTCAGCTGGTGGGCATTTGGGTCGTTCCCAGCCTTTGCCTAGTGTGATTAGAACTGCTGAACATTCATGTACAAGTTTTTATTTGAGCACCTATTTCATTTGAGCACCTATTTCCAATTCTTTGGAGAGAAGAATTGCTAGGTCATATAGCAATTCTATGTTTAACTTATTGACAAAACCACAAAATTTTTGTCCACAGTGGCCGCACCACTTCACATTTCCACCACCAACACATAAAGGTTCCAATTCCCTCCCCTTCCTTTCCCTCCTCTTCCTTCCTTCCTTTCTTCCTTTCTTTTCTATCACAAATTGAATCTCTTTCTTCTATTAAATTTTCTAAATGTTTCTTGCTGATATATTCCTGGGTAGGCCATTTTGCTAGTGACCCATTTCATCTTCCTTCTCTGAATTTTTATGTTATTGTATAGATACCAGCAAAAATTCATGCCGGGCTTTATACTGCTTTGTATTACTATCAAATTGTTTTATGTAGGAAAACACTTTTTCTCAATAGTATTTTAGACTCTTCAAGGGGAGGATTATCTACACAACCTATGCCTTTTGTATTATTCTTAGTATCTAGCACAATATTTGAGAAATTCCTATTGACCTTCTTAGATGTCACCTTATCAGTTGTGTGACAGATCCTTTGTAGACGGCCTAAGACACGAGACTCTGAGTATCTATCTATGGGTTATGGAAGTAATTTCCAGAATCACATCCAGCTTAGATCTGGGAATTAAATAGGCTAATGTGATTGCTTTGGAAGTAGAGTCAAGAGAGACAAATCCATGCAAAAAGAAGGTGAATAATCAACAGAACTTTGTTTTTGTCCATATCCCCCAGTGCACATGGGAAGTCACGTGTTAGACAAAACTGAAATACTCTGAAATAGTTCTGTGTCTTCCTAAATTCTTCCAGCATAATTAGAAGCTGCAAACAACACAGGGCTGTGGTTTTTCATGAGGCTTTAAAAACCAGGGTGCACTCCCAGTACCCTCCCACCCCCCACCACAACCTCCCACAATAAAAGAGATTTGGGTATCTGAAAAATAAAATAAAAACAAAGCCACTTTAACCTTAGAAGTAACCAAATAAAAAAAGTTCTTTAATACCAACATTACAGAGTTCTGGAATTTTATTCTAACATCCTCTATCTCAACGACAGAAAAAGTATATCTTTTGGTTAGAAAAAGCATTTTAACATTCTGAATCTAACATTTCACCAAATTTTAGTTCATCTAAGCATAAACCTCTGGAAGAAGTATAGAGTTTTGGTCCTGGTGAGAAATTCTATTTTATTTTCAAATTATTTATTAAGAATTACTTATAACAGGTAAAATCATGAAATCTTCCTACTCAACTGAGTGCACCAAAGCAAATAAAACTGTTCTTAAATTTAGATCTAAATTCTATCGTCTTCATTCACATAAAGGAGAACAGAAAATAGACGCAGAAAAGAATTCTTCCCTTTCTCATCTCTCTCTCTCTCTTTCATACACACACTCCACACCAACACCCACATGCAAACGCACTTCCTATTTAAAGATGCATTTGCTGAGTGTGTCATTATGTTTTTCCACTAAGTATCATATGTATTGATTTTTCTAAGGTAACATTTCATTGGAAATGCTTCATAGGAAAAAAAACACAAAGACTGGTGGAGTCACATAAGTTTGAGAAACACTGCATGCTATGCTGCATCCCTGGAAATTTGCATCTTATTTTAGCATAGTGGAGGCTTCCAGAAGTCCTAAACACACACACACACACACACACACACACACACACACACACACCTTTGGTTAAATTGGAATATCTTAAATTTATTTGGCCATGTGTCATTTCGCACCCAACACCTAACAACACACGCAAAACCATAGTCAGGACATGCTTGGTCCCATCATAGTAAGAAGCAACCTCAGAATATTAGTGACATAACATGATAAAATCTGTCTCTCACTCATACCACACTCCCCTTGTTGTGTCCACTTCGAGAACAAGGTGAAGCTGGCTTCCTTTCTCACCATTACTACAATAGTGGGGAAGAAATTCAGCAAATGATGCCCTACTTTTAAAACTTCCTCCAGGAAGTAACATTGCTCTCAATCTGTCCCATCTCACTGGCCAAGGCAAATACTATTGGCGTGTCCAACTTCAAAGTCAGATGGGAGTCTAATTCTATGTGCTTCAAAGACCAAGAGGCAACATGTTTTGGTGAACAGCAGGACCACCGCAAACATGTGGGAAGGTACTGGGCCCAAGAACAGTTTCATTGCCTGCTACTCAGTGGCTCAGAAAACAAAACACATTTACAAGATGAACGCTTTCTGGCAAGCGAGTGCTCCTGGGTTTCACCCGGTCTGTCAGCATTGCCAACTCGGCCTCTTGGCATTACCAGCTGCAGCGTGTAACCTTTTCCAGTGGGGCTGCCGCCCTGTCTGTGACTCAGACACCCACTGGTCCTTTGTGGGTGCTTCCTACCAATCGGTGGGTGTGCTAATAGCATAAAGCAGTGATACGCCCACCTGCTGCCAGCGTTCCAATGCACCTTACCTCTGCTAAACGTCTCTGTGTCGGTCCCTGTCCCACAGTCTCTGATGTTATCATCAGAGAGGAGCTAGGTGGCTTGTGTCGGTCACCACTGAATTAGGGTGGTCTCCACTCACCATCGATTAGCCCCGTGAAAAACAGCATTAAAACCTCTACCAATCTGTTCCCTTGTCTCTAAAATGTGTGAGTCTAGGGCAGAGGTTTCCAAAGCAGAGCTTGCTCCAAGACTCCAAGGAAAGGATGCCAAGTAGGCTGGCCTGGGTTATGCTTTTCTGGCCTCTTCTCTCTTGCTTCTGGATTTATCTCCCTTTTATATTCAGATTTCTTATTTGATTTTGCCTGTACCAAGGGTTCTGCAGTAAAAATATTTTGCCTCTTGAGCATATTTTCTTTGAGGTTCCCTTCAGCCTTGACATTGTAGCAGGCCTTGATTGCCGGGCAAGATGAGACTTTTGACACACTCAGTGTGGACAGGACAAATGCGGGTCAGGCAGCCAATCCGGTCGCTTTCATTTGACAAACCATGGGAATCTTAGCTTTAGTCTGTCTTCTGAATGACAAAGAGAATAAACTGTTTCTAGAATGTAAAATTGTGCTGGCTGGCATTTCTGCTTCAGAGTCTGCTGTGTGACTCTAGTCATTCTCCACAAGTCTGGGGAGCTTCATTTATCCCCCAAAGCTACTGGGGTCAAACCAAAGCCATGCAGCTGGTGTATACACGATGTCTCCACCTGCTATGTGCCTCTGGACTCCATTTCGGTTCCCTTAGGCCTGCCCAAGTCTGATTTGGCTATTGATGATTCAAAAGATCCTCTAGTCAACATAATATTGAGAATTGGACACTTAAGTTCACCCAGTGTCGACAATGAGCACTTGGACATTCGTTACTTCCCATCCCTTTTAACATCTGTTATCAGGCCACCAATGTTTAGCATTAAGATCATAACAGGGTTTCATCAGAAGTGATAATTCTGAAAGATTGAGAATGCCACTTGGAATAAGAATAGAATTCTGAGGTCAAGAATAGATTCAGCAGGAAAGGGTACATTTATCAGTGATGTCTGCATGGCCATGAACACGCCACATATTTGTCATCCTGAGGCCTTTCCAGTTCCATGAGGAACTTCCATCAGCAACATAGCAACCTTGCCACTCATCCCTTTGTGTTTCTTATACCTGGAAGAGAAGTGGACAATCCCCCATGTGTCAAAACTCAAAATCCAGAGCAAGAATGATAAGTGATCAATAAGGTATCATAAATTGGATCTGAGATTATTGCTTAGCGTTGTTTTACCCTACCTTTGAACAGGGAATACATAGTCTGTGGCACTTTCATTAAAAAGAGATGACTGGTATTATTTTTATTGATTTAATGAGAATTCACATTTATCCCTTCAAAGTTATACAATGCAATGCATTGGCATTAACTTTCCATTGAGTATTTTTTAATCTTTCTTTATTTTTAAGAATAAAAATTTACATGCTGACATTTCAGAATTCAGTAGTATAGTTAGAGATAAAAATTATGACCACTTGGAGGCCTTGCATCAGCACAATTTACAAGGCCAAGAAACAATCCCAACTCAAAGAGCTGAGGTAGATTCTTTTTTAAACCAGTTTGCTTCTTTTAATCAATCAACCACCATAAAAGTCAGCTTAAATCTCCAGATATAAAGATTTGTATTTCTGGTAATTAATAAATAAACAGAATCTGGGTCTTTCTGTTTATTTCAAGACAAGAATTGTCTCCAGTGTATGGCAATGGCCAAATCCAGTTATTATATGTATTCAGAATGAGCAAGAATGTGAATTATCTGATTGCTCTTCTCACATATACCTTCAGGCTGGGGTTTGTATTCAGTTGTTCAAATGAAAGAAATGAGGAAACCAATGTAGATGACAAAATTCTAAGCAAGATACTGGATGCTGTTCCATCCCAATTCTGGAACTCTCTTGTATTTGTCAAGATTGAAATAATAAAATAGGGTGAGGACCAGCTAGTCGTTCACCAAACTGTATCTCCTTTCTTGCTGGGCACACAGTTATATGATATATTTAAGACACGGATATATATTCAACCTTCCTTGCACTTACATACTGCTTTATGAGACTGTTCTATTCAATAGAATATGGGCAGAAGTGCCGCATGACACTTGGCAGCCCTATCCTGTAGATCTCCCATGTAAAACCATTCATTGTTTTTTTCCCCTCCCCACCCCATCCATTGGCTAAATGCAGGAGACTCCCAAGAACCTAGAAAAGAGGAGGGATGAAAGGCATAAAGACCGAGATCCCAGAATTGCCACTTGGATGAGAAGTGACCAACAATGAGTTGACTGTTGCCTAAAGATTGAATAATCTTAGGCAACACATGAAATAAATGTGTTAAGCGTCTGAAATTTTAGTGTTGTTTGTTGCATCAGTTATTCTATCTGACTAATCCAGTTAGTATGACATGTGGGACCAATGATGACCTTGATCATATTGTCTCCACTAAGATTCCTGAACAATAAACCAATACATAATTATTCATTATCCAAAATCACAAAAATCAAAGTGAATACCTACATAAGCCCCATAAAGATAGCTTACTTTTACTGGCCACTCCTTGTATGCCAAGCAAAATATAATTTCACTATCCATATTTACAGATCAGGAAAATGAAAAGCCAGATGATTAAATAACTGGATCAAGATAGCTAATGAGCAATAAAGCTAGGACTCAAATCTCACTTTGACCACAAATCCTGTACTGCAAGGCATGAAGCTCTCAGTTCTCACACTCTCCCTGTCTCTTCTGACAGTCATAGAATCAGACTGACCTATCTGTTTTATCACATTAGAGTATGCCTATTGCTTGATAGGACTCGTTACACTTGATAGTTCTGAATTCTGAACCTGTTGAAAATTATAGCTTTGACATTGAAATCTGTAATCAAAGATCTTGCTTACAAGCAACATAACCCCCTTAAGCTAATTTAAGTAGAAAATGAGTTTATTAAAAGCCATTAAGAAACTAATGGAAACTTCAGAGGCTGGAAGTCTTACGTCCAAGAAAAAATCCCCAAATTGTACACTAAGCCTTGCCAGTAGAGGCCCTTCTAGGCACAGACATGGCTAATAACATGGTGGACACTGCATTTGTGTGCATCATCACTACCCCTGGGTCTCCCACCATTACTGCCTTGGGAATGCTTGCTAACTCTCCTATTCTCATGAGAATGCAGTCTATGCAGCAACAACGCCCAGTTCTTCATGATATCTCTTCATGAATAAAACCATTTCGAGAGAGTGGTTCTGTTTGGAAAAGCCTATTCCCTCCCCACCAAAGGCTGGAAAATAGAGTTTTGGTTTTTCAATTTGGGAAACAGCCCAGACACAAAAAGTCTATTCATAAGATGCTCAGTGGCTACAAAGGTGACATATGTCCAGTAAAATGGTAACCCCAAATCACACGGAGCCAGGATTACATAGTTTCTGAAGAACTATATGTAAAAGAAACTATGGTCCTTTTAGAGGAAGCTGGTTCACAGAAAAGAACAGAGCAGGGGTCCAGAAAAAAAAGCATCCTGAGGAAAGACAAATGTGCTGTATGATGACTTCTAGGTTTTGGTGAAGTCTGGCTGTCCTTGCTCAGATAGGTTTCCGTGTATTTTCACAAGGCAAAGGTCTTTGCAAGGTCTCTTAAACAGTAAGTTTGTAAATACGTGCCAAGGAGCGAACACCTTCAAAATGTTGACGTGAATAAATAAATTTGATAATAAGACTCTCAGAGAACAGAGGGAGAATTCGATTTCTTTCTTTCTTTCTTCTTTTTTAAAGGTTTACTTATTTATTTGAAAGAGAAGAAGAGTGAACAGGGGGGAGGGGCAGAGGGAAAGGCAGAGAGGGAATCTCAAGCAGACTCCGCACTGAATAGAGCCCAACGGAGGGCTGGATCTCACAACCCTGAGCTCATGACCTGAGCTGAAATCAAGAGTCACTCAATTGACTGAGCGACCCAGGCACCCCAGGAATTCTGTTTCTAATGGATTTGGAAGCACTCTTAGGTGGTATGTAAGACTAGCGAACTCTGGCAGCCTACACACTTGCTTTGAATCCTGGCCACACAGGTTTTCTTATGGCCTCACGGTGTTGTAAATCCCATGAAATCATGAGGCATTCTCATTCACTTTTGAGCCAGTTATAGGCCCTGCCTTGACGCAGAACTTAGCAATTAATATTCGTTGAATAAATTCTTTCAACTGGTAGTAGCAAAGAGATGGATCTTATTTATTTAGATCAACTGCAATGTACAAGTGGCTACTTAGCAACTGGGAAGATAAATGCATTGACACTTTGGGTTTCCAACAACCCATGCTCTTATATATCATTTCTAGAAGAGTTGCTTGAGAGAATCAATTTTGTATCATTTTTAATTGCCACCCATGCACAAATTGGCCTCAAAACGCTGTATAATGATTATGGTGGCTATATATCACATTGACTGTGACATTGGCTCTCCTAAGTCCAGAGCTAGTTAACATATAATAGAGTATTCACTTCCACTCTTCCTTTCCGATGTTTGTGTCCAAACATTGTTTCTTAAGTAGTCATATTGATCATATTGATTAATACTCCTGGTAGAAATGATGAAAAAATATTGATTTGCTCTTGTAAACCTCATCTCTAACTAAAATATCTGGAGCGTTGCTTCCTTGAACTCCGTAAGAGCTCTCTCCTCAGACCTCTTCCATTCTTACTGATTGCATCTGCAGATGGAAATCAGGTGTGAAAATCCATTAAGACGCCTCACAACAGGACAGACTTTGACTCGTATTGAACTCTCATGTTCTCTCTTCCTTAATTAAGGCACGAGAACATTTTACCATGGAGAATGACTTAGATTATGGATCTTATTCCTTCTAATGGCATGCATTTCACCCAATTGGGGGATAATACATTTCTTACTTCGTTGCTTTGCAAAGAGCCACTTACCCAGTTCTTCCCAGGGAAGAATAAAGAGCGTGATTTTACTTATAAAGAGCGCTCCGTTATCCATGCTACAAAAGAGAAATGAAGTATACAGCTGTTCCCCCAAATTATAACATGCTTTTTTTCACTAAACATTTTAAAACCCAAATAAAGAATAGCATTTAAATGAGTTAGCAACATAGAATCTTATTTTAGAGCTAGAAAAACCCTTAACGTTTGCAGCACGAGAAAGCCGGAGCACAGGCTTTGGAGTCAGATGGGCTGGATTAAAACCCTGGCTAAGTGACCTTAGGCAATTTAGAAAACCTCTTGTGACCCTATAGTTCCTTCTTTATAATGGTAATTATAGTGATGACTTCTTATGAAAGTAAAAAATAAAGTACACCCAAAATAAATTTAAAATGCATAAAAATAACAAAATATTGCAACTGTAATCATACCTACCTCAGAGGCTTGTGAAGATTTACAGAGATAACATATATCCTATACTCAGCACTCAATACATGTTCATTATTTTTACTTTTGATACTCTGTGCATTTCCATCCCATAAGCACAGAATGTGAAAAGAGAACCAAAAAAACTTCCCATGACCTTTCCCGATCTTTAGTAATTAGATGAATAAGCCTCAAAACTTTTATTTTCTAAAACCTTCACTGAGAATGTGAGATGCAAAAGAAAAAAAAAAATCACTTGTCTCTCTGGAGAAAAAGAAACACCAAAATACAAGATGGTCCAGACCAATAGCCATTTAGGGCAAACATGCAGACAGGACAATCTCTTGGTGGCTGGAGTTTGCCACCTTCTTTCTCCTAAAATATTCACAATAGCAGGACCCTTAGGTGAGGATTCAGCCTACAATGGGTAGCTTTTGTTGCTTCTGAAATTTAAATGATTAGTAAGAACAAGGACAAAGGCATTATCACTAACATCCTTGGTAAAGGCTGCATCTACCAACTCCACAGAAATAGACACTTCATAAGCAAAAAGCAGGACATTAGGAACTGGAAAGCCCAGCAGATGCAAGTTAGATTGCATTTTTTTCAAAATACGCTGACTGTCATTTTCAATGAATTTCCAGGGGATCAGGCAAGAAGGGAGGAATAGTAGAGCCCCTTCCACTCCTTCTGAATTATGCCTTCTGCTTGCTTTTATATTTAGATTTTTTTAATGCACTGATGATTATAACAGCAATCAATTATTGGGTCCTTACCCTGTGCCAGCCATTCTGCTGAGTACTGTGCATGCATGATCTCATTTAATCCCCACAACTGGTCTACGAGAAAGCCGATTCATTTTTCTAATATCACGAACGAGGAAACAGTATAGAAAGGTCCTTTCCCAAGGTCTGTAAAGAGCTCATCAGTACTTCAAATGGATCCAAAGCTGGGGTGCTAACCACCATGCAAAGTACCTCTAAATAAGAACACATGAGCAACCCCAAGACTCCCAACCACCTTCCCTATCCTGAAGTTCCGAGTCCAGGGCACACAGGGGCTGGACGAGCAGGTGTGTAGATGGGCTGACTCCATTCTTTGCCATACATTCCCTCCCTGTTGCAAGTGTGCACCTGAGGCTATCCTTCTTAGAGGCTGGCTTTCTCACTTGATGCCAGAGAAGGGGAAGAGCTTGCCTATGAGGCGTTTGCCTCAGAGCTCCTGAAGCTAAGTCCTGGAGGTCATGGCTGGGCAGTAATGTCACTCAGAGAAAGTCACCCCTTTGAAAACCGTGCCTTTATCTAAGTCCTCTACAGTTATAGAAGCCACTGTAGATCCTACTGGTTCCATTCATTTGGAAGGTCTTCGACTGAAGAGAGGTAGTATGCTAGACCCGAGAGCTTCAACGTCCATTCTGAGACATTACCAGGCTCTTCTGCTCATTGGCTTTACAGCAAAGGAAAAGTAATTTAACTTGTTTGACTCATATTTGTAATACGAGGATAGGGTACTAGCTCATTTACTCCAAAACACGCCGCCTTTTACATTTTTACATATCTGGAAGTTGAGGTGTCTTCAGCGGACAGCATCTTCCATTCCCCGCTGGCCAGGAGGCAGTGGTGACAGATCCCTCATCACCTGTGTGTGTGCAGACAAAATTCCCAGGCTGGGTGGCAGTGGAGACAACAGAGCAATTGCCCCATGGACCTTGAGGTAGGCCAGGAGCCATGGGAGGGGCAATAATCAGGGTACTGGTAACGTGGGTAGACACCCGAAGCATAAATGAGCTCATTTTCAACTCAAAATATTGTCTCATCTACTTCCAGAAATGATTTGGGCCAAAGAGAGGTTAAGTATTTTTGTCCCAGTTCCTCTGTTAGAACAGACTTGGGAAAGACAGACTAAGTTGGGTTAGAGAGGCCTGGGAAATCCGTGGATTCCCCCCTGTGCTGCTCGCGGCCCCTCTAGTAACCTTCCACCAGCCCAGGGGAGGGGAAGCAGCAGCACAGGTCCAAGCCTGAGGCGGTCGTGAAGGGAGTGATTTTGTTTGTGCTACAGAAAGGAATGAAGTGGGGTCGGGCAGCCCACAGGGACTTTTTCCACTCGAGAGAAACATCGAGAGCACTCCAGCAGTGAAGAGGTTGTGGACAAAGGCGCAGAGGCTGGAGGAGGAAAGCTAATTTACCCATAAATAAATAAGCACGGCTGGCAAGGAGGTTTGCTGAGGAGAGTGGTGGGATCTAGAAGTGGAAGAGGGGGGTGGGCGAGTGAACCATGGAGAGCCTGCAGGCTGACCATGATGAGCAGCCTTGATTCTGGAGACTACTGAGCTGCCAGGGAAGGTCTCTCCCAACTCATCAGGACTTCATGAGTGCAGGGAAGGCCATCACTTAGGCTGTTTGTGGTAGGTGTGCAGTTGGAGAGGGTAAGGGGTCGACCTTTGTAAATTAAAGAGAACGGAAGAGACCTCTGCTAAGATGTATTTCCGGGTGAAGTCTCGTTTGTGGGAAATGTGATAGATGAGAGGGGCAAAAGGTATAATAGGCTCTCATCTGAGTAGACATCTGGTGAAGGCGTTCAAATCAGTTTGGGAAATGTCAGCACGAAGCCACCTTATTCCACTGCGAGACTCCGCAGATCTTTTAAAGGGGATTAGTTATAACATTACCCATGTGTGGAGCATTGAATGCTTTTTACATTTGTCCCCGGTTGGGGAGTGTGTGTGTGGGGGGGGTGGTGCTGGTAATGACTTCTGCAACCAGGGTGCGAGTGAGCACAGTTTGAGAAATTCTCAGCTCCTCATGGGCCACGCTGTGGCTCTCTTGCGAGTAGTTGTTTCTAGTTCAGCCTTAGATTATTAACCGAAGACCTCTTACAAGCATATTTTGTATTTTGACCCAGAACCACAGGTGAGCAAGTTGCTGAATGTAACTCAGAGGACAGCGTTGTAAGAACAGTTCATGAAAGCAGGACTTAGACCACAACCGACGTGGATATTCTCTACAGCGTGCACGCGCGTAGGTGTATCGCACAAGAGGATGTGTGTGCATATTCCTGATACTCAGCTCAGCTCCACGGTGGGGCCTTGTGCCTGCTGGATGGAGAACATACTAAACGGTAGACTAGTAGGAAGGAGTACCGAGCTAACAACTTTCAAAGTCTTTGCTAACGGGGCAAAAAGAATGTATTACTTGAGCCATCCAAATGGGCAGTTTGCGCTTCCCTTAATTTTACTGTCTGTGACTTTGTCAGCAAAATGCACAATCGTAATAAGTGGAATTGTAAAAGGCTGCCGCCGGTTTCTTGCCGACTCTATCCTTCATCACATGCTCAGAAGACAGGTTTTAAATAGCAGTATCCACCATCTAAGACACATTTGCAACAGGTTTAATTGGGAATGCAAAAGTCTTGCTCTTTGTCAAAGACGATACCGACTTCATTTTCAAGTAAGCCAGGAAATCAATGATTTATTTACTTTTTGCACACAAGAAGGAAGTCCAGCCATCATCAGTCTCCCAAGAAAGGCTATCGTTGTGAAACCCTCCTTTCAGGGGTGTGGGGGGACCAACCAACACGGCCTATATTTCTTACGTTTCAGCCAAGTTCCAGAGTGGGTTTCTTCCCAGGTGTGCCATGTTGGTTTTGGCATCTGTGCTTGTACTCCTGGAGTCACCTCCTCAAGGAACGTTCTGTCTTAGTCCATGAGGGCAGCTACAACAAAATACCACAGGCTTGGTGGCTTATGAACAGCAGAAATGCATGCTCACGGTTCTGGAGGTTGGGAGTCCAAGAGCAGGGGGTCATCATGATCAGGTGAGAGCAGGCTACTGAATCCTCACCCTGCGGGAGAGCTGGGGATGTCCGTGGAGTCGCTTTTATAAGAACACGGAGCCTATCATGATGGGCCCGTCCTGTGACCTAATCACTTCCCGAAGGCCCCACCTCCAACAGCATCACCGTGGACGTCCATTTCCAACATATCAGTTTGAGGGGAACACAGTCAGACCACAGCACCTTCAACCTCCTGTTTTGTGGCATCCCCTTGCCCTCATTCCTGTGTTGCTCCTTCTGAGAGCGTTCCCTGAAGTAAATGCAGATTCCCCACCCCCAGAATCGAGTTATTAACTCAACTGGTTTGGAAACCGTGTAGCCTCTGCCCCCATCCTGTGGTGACCACTCTCCCAGCCCTTGGGTCACAAGCGTGGAGTCCTTCAATAAGCCTAGCATCACCGAACCGTGGCTGCAGATCTTGCTTACAAGAAAACAAAAACATCTCGTGTTCCCTATAAGGCCCCGCAGAACCTTCCCTCTGCTTATCTTGACCTCAGCCCTACTGCCCTCTTCCATGTCCTACCATTAACAGCTCCTCAAGCCCTCCAGCTGGCTCCTATTTCCAAGCCCCCACCCTTCGTCCCTCTGCCTACCTGGCATGCTCCCCCCTCAGGAGTTCATGACCCACCCCACATCCAAGTTCCCTCTCCCATGGCACCTCCTTGGAGTGGCCTTCCTAATGCACACAGTGCCACTGTACGCCCCCCACTGCTTGAGGTCCTGTCCTGCTTCATGCTTCTCACTAGCACTTGTCAGTAGCTAAATATTTTATGGAATTACTTGTTTAGCTTTCTCTCCTACCAGAATATAAGCCCCAGGAGGACAGATAATTTGTCTTATTTATAAACGTCTCCACAGAGAATCTGACTCTGTAGGTCAGCAGGGAGGCCCAGAAATCAATTTTTAGACAGCCCAGGTCATTCTGAAGCAACTAAGTAGACCTGCATTCGGAGGGTATTCATTGACATCAAACTTTCCCAAGGTGGTGGTGGTCGTTGAGGTTTATTTCGTTGTTCATTTGTTTAGTTGTTGTTGTTGTTGTTTTAAAGAGAAACTTCTTTCTTTCCCAAGCCCAGAAAGAACCGTGACTCAATGTTGTGATCTGCCAGGAATCATTTAAATAGTAATAAGGAGAGCTGCAGAGGGAAATGGAAAGTGAGAACTCCCTAGAGAGATGGGACACTCTCAATAATTGAGACATGATTGTATGTTGAAGACAGTAGATGCTCCTAATTGGCTGAACCCCAGCGTTGGAAGTGTTATCATGATCACATGTGGCCCATTTTCCTTCTCGGCTCCTGTCACATAACATTAATGTGGCACATCCCCTAGTCTTCCCCACCTTCCATGTCTGTGTTATGGTCACCACTTCCTTGTAAGCTCCATTTAGGGGCAGCAAGTTGCTGTCAGGCTCGCTGGCATGTGGGGGCCATGTTGCCTCGGCTTGGGTTCTGGGAGAACAAGGCTGAGCTGGCCTCTTGCCCTCAGTTCAGGATGAGGAACCTTCCTGGTTGCAAGGAAGGCAGGCAGGTATGGTTTGATGAAGAAAGCACTAAGAAAAAAGATGGCAAATGGTCCCAAACATTAAAAAAAAAAAAAAAAAAAAAAAAGTCTGTTGTGTGTAGACAGAGGAGAGGAGAGAGAGAGAAGACCCCAAGAGAGGAGAGAAACCCAAGGCAAATGGGGCAGAGGTGGGAATCCAGATCCTAGAGGTGTCCTAAGGGATCAGGCCAGAGCCTGTGAGGTCCTGGCTACCCAGGTTTCCATTGCAGGCTGATCGCTCACACCCCCAAAATATTTCCTAACGCCTGGGCTGGCGTGTCCTACACAAAGAAATTGAGAGAACCGTAACAACTAACTGCGTGTTGCTCCCCAATAACCACAGTCATCTCACCCCCTCGAGTGGTTCCCTCACCCCTTTGGCATTGGTGTCCTCTGAGGTGAGTGAGCAGCAGTCACCCTGCCTCCTACCACCGTCCGATCAGCTGCGAATGGCTTGATCTTCCCTCGTCACTCCTTGGAGCGTTCGAGTCATTCCCCTGCTCTCTGCTCCTCCAGCCAATGTGTTCATTTCTGGGAAAACTGGCACCACCTGATTCCAGCTGCAGACTCACAGTTGCATTTACAATGAGTGTTCACTGAGTGCTGACTGGGTCCTTGGCCTTGCATGGGGCACCCAAAGGGGCTCCTGGTGCCATTGATTTATGTAGGGACCCTCATGGCGTCCAGGCCGCCATGTTGTCTACCGAGGCTCAGATTCCCACTGTGCGATTTCTCGCTTACTCGACAGCGCAGCACACAAGTCCAACAGCAGCACGTTGGCATTATGGACTGAGAGCAGATACTCCTCCTCTTACCTGTCGGAGGTCTTCTCCCCATTCAACTGTTATCTTTTATTATAGTAAAATAGACCATTTTATTGTGTGGATCTTAAGTTCTTGTGCGTGACGCCCCGCGTGCAAGGTTGAAGAGTCCTCCACAAATGCTACCTGAACCTGAAAGTTCCCAAAGCAAAGTAGTTAGCTTGGCCCCACAGCCCTGCTTATATGGATGGAGAGGTGAGATGGGGGGGAGGGGAAACAAAACCACTGTCTGCATTTGTCTGACTCAGTTTCCCCAGTATGACTGAGAACAGACTGACCAGGGACAGATTTGAGCAAACCCAACTTTATTTCTTCACCTTGGGGTAAGGGTATGTACACCCACACAGCACAGCGCCCCTGGGCTCATTGCCTCCCCATCCATTGCAGAGAAATAGTTTTATGTTCTTTCACGGCAGACACATTCTTTTATGGTATCAATACATCAATAACACTTCTAGAAAAAATGAGGTTCACCCCCTGGAAGTCTCTGGATTTGTTCATATTTTTCATACAAACTACAAAGCATTTCTCATTTTGCCCAACATATCCATTTGCACAAAAATGTCACAGAGGTGTTTTCAAGAACTACTTATAAGGGAATTACTTCAGTGCGTCCCACTTCTGTCCTCGTCTGCTAGTTTCTGGCCTGTTCCAGAAAAAGAGAGAGAGAGAGAGAGAGAAAGAGACATGAACACATTAAAGGATAGGCACTGAGGTCAGGCCAGCTTGTCTTTTGTGAAAATAAATCAGTCTCGCCCTTCTTGCAAATGAGAGAGTTTCGAGGTGTCCAGGACTTATTCAAATATCTGTTTCCAGTTTCTAGAGTTAGAAAGGTGAGAAAAAAAGTCACATTTCCCAGAAAGACCAGTTGGAGAAGCCAGGCCCTGGGACAGGAGCCCAGCTGGTACACGGAGGAAGCTGAATGGATGGTCCAAAGCCACTGCCCCCCCCCCCCTTCAGCCGCATGGACCTTAACGCCCTCTGTCCCAACACGGCCTTTTGCCCAGGATCGGTCTTCCTGTCCTTTGCAACTATTTTTTAGGCCCATGAAGGTGAGAAGGTTCACAGGGAAAGGAAATGGCTGCTACGGTGTAGTACATACATCACTAAAAACAACAACAACAAAAAACCAAGCCAAACCGAACCAAAAACACAACCAAAACGAAACCAAAATCCTATGGTTCTGAAAACTACACACAAAAATGAGCAGGGGTCATGGGGGGGGGGGGGGGACGGGGGGGCGGGGACAAGGGTTGGGGCTTCAAACTCTGACCAACCTCTAACTAGAGCATGTGGAAACCCCTACGTCCCAGGGGAAGACTCTGGCCTCCTGGAGGAGCTGGAGACTGTCACAGGCGCCCTTAACAGAGGACAAAGGCCAGGGTGAAACTATTGGCTATTCTTTTTTTTTAATTAAAAAATGATGGTGGACAAGGGCAGCTCCGCTCCAGAGGGTGTGCCACTCAGGTGCACCCAGGGAGCTGAGCAACACAAGAGCCGGAGCCTCGTAAGCTTGGGAGGGACCTCCCTGGAGAGGTGGCCCAGCGTGCACAGTCACTTCTAACTGCACTGACGTACAGCCCGTGGGCCTCTGTGGCCCTGCCTGGGTAGCGGCTACCCTCAGCCAGGTCTCGGCTCCTCTGGAAGGCTAGAAGCCTCCCCCACACCCCCAGCCTGGGTGCCATCCCTGCTGAACCAACCTGACTCTGGGCCTTGTCCTGACATCACTCCCTAGTCCCCGGTCATGGACAGGCCAACTCCTGTTCCAGAGGCACGTGTCCTAGCTGGGTTGCTACAGATGCGCTGGCACCAAGGGGGAATGGACCCCCCCCCCCCCACGCTGGGGCTGGTGGGGGGCAAGGTGGGGGGCCTGAGGGACGGGGGGGTGCAGAACAGCCATGGCATACACTGAGGATAAGGGAGGCAGAGAATACAGATTTTTTTAAACTTTTTTTTATTACACAGTAAAGAATACAACAATACCTGAATCATACTTTAAAGATTCACAGGTTGACAGACCATACATTACAGTCCAACTAAGGAAAAAAGGATAAACAAGAAACCACAGTTCAGACATAGTAGACTTAAAAGCTCAAGAGTATGCTGACAAAAGCATGATGCCTAGACCCCGCCCCCCAGTGTTAGTCTACCATTAACTCGTGGTACATGTCTGAATTAAGTATTGCACAACAACTTTAATTTTTCACAATAATGTCGCAGAACCCAAAATAATATTTAAAAAAAAATTACTTTAAATCTGCATTTCAACAGTCTCCAATTTTTTTCCTGTCCCTTGAGGAATTCGGACAATATGGAGTCGCTTTCTTTCCCTAAGTATTCCAGACGTAGGCATGCTTTGCATAAGTAAACCAGCCTTGAAATTTTTAAATCCCCAAGACATGCACCTACACATTAAAAAAAAAAAAATTCAAAAAAAAATTTAAAAAAATAAAAAAAAGTCAAGAAAAAAAAATTTTAAAAAGACAGGTGGCCCTGTCACACACAGTCTCATGACAGAGAAAAAGAGAAAGAGAGAAGAGTCAGAGACAGAGATAAGAGATCGAGGACGCCCTATTCCTATCAGCGACCACCATTCAATTCTATCCAATGAAGATAACTTTTTTTTTTAAATGTGTTATACCTACAAATTATACTCTCACATAGCCTGTATATAAGTGACAAGCAAAAAAGGAAAGTAACAAAAGTTTTTCTTTTCTTTCTCTTCTTTAGGTTTATGAGGTCTGCATTGTTACCAAGAAGTGATATGGTTTGCAGCTGTATGAGCTTAACTTTTGGTATCCTGGTTCTTTTGTGCCCATTTGGTTTGACTAGACCAGTTTTTGTTAGCTACTGGTGCAATATACATGCTGTCAGAGGTAGAGTGAGACTTTTTGCCACTGAGGAGAATGTAGCAAAACAGGAGAGGAAGAGGAGGAAGGAGGAGGAAGGAGGAGGAAGGAGGAGGAGGAGGGGGAGGAGGAAGAGGAATCAGAGATAGAGCTCAGAGTTAGGGATTTTTTTGTATTTGTTTTCACTCAGGGTGCCCTGAATTAAAAGGAATGAGACGTACTGTACTAATCCTTATTTTACACACTAGTGTTAAGAGTAACAGTGCTGTTTCACATACATCACAGCTTCTAGAGATAAAGACGTGTGGGTATGACATACCTCATTTTTGGGATTATTTAACCCTTCGTAGCCTAGAACATATAATAGCTCTATAAGAAAGGACTGTCCAGTGTCGTAAGCAGACTAGAAAGCAGAGTGAGGTCAAAGGATTCTGGGAGCACCATGATAAAATATAACCCATTCGGAGCCTGGTTATGTGCTTTCATTTCACTCTAAAGCAGGTGTGCTGGCAGATGGACTTCCAACATGCAGATAGACGTTATTTATTTGCTCATCAAAAGTTTCTAAACTAAAAAGCCGTTAAAACAAAAAAACCAAAAATTAAAACAAAACAAAAAAAACACACCACCCAAACAAAATGAAAACTGACTTGTATATGAAAAGGCGGGGGGGGGGGATGCTAAAAATGTTAGGTTTTAGAGATTTTTTTTTAAAGAGACCCAATTTAGAATTGTCTCAATGCAGATACTTAAAGGCCATTTACAATGGTATCCGAGGGCGACATTAAAAAAAAAAAAAAAGAAGAAAAAAGAAAAAAGAAAAGAGGAAAAGAAAGACCCCAACACAAAGCTAATGGATTATTTTTGATTTCTAAATAGTAATTGTCTGGTGTGTGTATGTATGTGGAGAAGTGTCTTCCCAGCCTCGAAAACTTTGGTTGTCTACACAGCCTGCAGCACTGCTGACTTCCTCTAAAGCACACAACCACATCCTGGGCTACTGTTTTCAAAACTAACAAGTAGTTCTGGTCTGGACCCTGGACAACGAAGGGTTAATGGATTCACACTATACCTTGCTGAACATGTTTAACCTGCTGATCATTTGGAAAGTAGTACTGGTGCTTTTCAAAACTCCGATTTTGGTCCATCAGATCAGTCTTTGGCTGACTTTCCTTTTTGTAAGAATACTGTATAACCTGGCATTCAGCAGTGTTAAAGCTGTCCGTCTACACCTCAGCATTTGGAGCTCTAATGATTTATCTTTTTTTTTTTTTTTTTGTAAAATTAGAAATACTTAAACAACCTTACAGCAATATGCATGCACTGTCTTTTTTTTTTAAGTAGGATATCGTTATTTTATTTTTTTAAAAAGTCCCTATTAATGATTTTTTCCCAAAAAAAAAAAAAAAAGGAAATGAAAATTCCACTACTACTCTATGCTACAGCTAAACTTGGTGAAATGGCTCTAGCATATTTAAAAAGTTTGCTCAAAAAAAAAAAAAAAAAGCATGCCTAGGGAGTCATCGTGACAGTGCAAAATACATTTATGTACATCCCTCTTACAAAAACACCAATATGTTAGCATTCCGTGAAGCATGCTGGTTTTCAGGAAAAAAAATCCTATAAGAGAGAAATAGCAGCTCCGAAAGATAGCCTTTTTTTTCTTTTCTTGAGGACAACCAAAAAAAAAAAAAAAAAAGAGTCTTTTTTTTTTCCTTTTTTTTTTTTTTTTCCGAACTACTAGAGAAATATCACTAATACATACAGATATAAAAGCAGCATAGAAAGATACAGGTTTCTCACCAACTAGGAATAAAGAGACTAAATGTGGGCATATGGTTAAACTACAATGCATCTTCACATTTGTCCAACACATTTACAAGAAAAACACCATTGGGAAACCTCACAGGACAGAAGTGTTTTAACACCAAGAGAACTACTAGTTTTTAATTAAAAATCCAAACAGGGTGGGGTTGAAAAAATTTGGAAAGGGGCTGGAGCTGGAGCCACCATTTTTTTTTTTTTAATTATTTTTCAATATAAAATGAGTGAGCTGGAATAGACCCAATGTCTTACTCTGTGGAACCTTGGAAAAGTGAAGAAACGATGAAGGGTTATTTAGGGCAGCTGGCTGATGTCAAAGCTGCCAGAATGCTAATTAACTGCAGGCTGAGTCTCTTACTTCTGTGTGTGTGTGTGTGTGTGTGTGTGTGCGTGCGTGTATATATATAAATGTGTGTGCGCGCATATATATATACATATATATGTGTGTGTGTATATATATATATATATATATAAAGGAGCCTTTTGTACTATGGCATTTTTTTTCTTGCTGCTGTATTCATACATCCCACTGCAAATCATCTTTCATTTTTTCATTCTGTTGACCTGGATATTATTATTTCTTTTCAGAAACAGGAAAAAAAAAAAAACGAACATCTGTGTCTCCTTTCAATATGCTACACATCTGCGCATTCTGTAGCGGGTCTTCAAAGTTCAGTTAGCAACCCACGGACGCCATTCATCTTCTTGTTAAAATGTCTACCGCTGTAGCCAATGCTCATGCCCTTGAGGGTTTTCCTCTTTTTTTTTTTTTCCATTATTGTATATAAAGAACATTGTGACTTTTAATATTAGCATTTTTGCTTTCAACAGCAATTAGCAATCTCTTGGTTTGCTGTTTGGTAAAGCATCGGTTAATGAGGTCACCTAGTTTAAAATCCCAGCTACTGGAAAATAACAGGGAGGAGGTCAAATCTATCATTTTCATGTTATATTCTCTGCTCTCTTTTCAGTTCTCTAAGGAAAAGATATCTTTGTTATCCACAAATAAGTCATTACGACCCGTTACTGGCCCTCTGTGTGACTACTGCCTCAAGATACAGTTGGGTTCTCTCTTGCTGAAGGACTGAAATAGGATAGTTCATCTAGAAACAAACAAAAAAAAAACAACAACTTTGAGCATCTGAGGATGAGGAGTTGGTTTCGTGTTGGTTGTGTCGTCTTTTCCTCTGACAGTTCTGAGTTCCCGTCTAGCGAGGGGTTGTCTCTATGGTAGAGGGGGTCCCCGGGGTGGTCGACCTCGGGGTGGCTGCTGGTGGTGTGTCCATGGGGCTGCCGGCCCCGCTGTTGGGCGTGACGGAGGAGCTGACAGCGGGCGTGTCCCCCTGCTGCTGGGCCTGCAGGGTCTGGCCGCAGATGTGGTGGTGCTTCTCCCAGTCCTTGTGCTGGCAAAATGAGCCACAGTACCGGGCCGTGTTACAGCCGCTGCACGTCTCGCTAGCTTTGCGGCCGCAGTTCCAGCAACTCTGCAGAGGGCAGAAGCAAGCAGAATCAGTTAAATCCTCAATGAATGCCCCACCTGGGTTGACGGCTGATGCAGGCGACACTGCCCCTTCCAAGCTCAAGAACTTTCTGGCAAGCAGGTGGGAGGCAGGGCCATGTGGATGGGTGCATCCTAAAACACACAGACGACGTGTGTCGTGCTGCGATTGCCCAAACTTTTTTCCACCAACACCTGTTACATCCAACAGACCGGTGGGAGCTCCTTTCTGGTTTTACTATAAAATCCCTTCCTTTCAGGTCTGGCTATCTTCACATCGGGGTCTCTGTTTGCCCATGCTAACGATGGCCGTGTCTATGAGTTGTCTCCTTCTAACACCAATGCCACTGAGGTCAGGTGCAAAGACGCCTTTCCCGGCAGAAGCGCCTTCCCTCTGGATGCCAACAGGAAGGACAAGAGTGACTCTGAGAACCGTCTATCAGAGTCAAGGAACATGACGCAGGAGATGGGATGGAGGACTGTATTCCCTGCTCCGGGACAGACCAAGGAGACTGAGGCACGGCACCCGAACCTCGGTGTGGGTCAGCCCTTCCCACTGCAGCCCGGCAATCGGTGGACCTGACAACCACGTGGGAGGACAAGCTGACAACCATCTCCTTCACTTCAGCAACCCAGAGGGCAGGTTCCTTGGTTTTTCTCCCATACACAGCACGCACCCAGAGCAGCACTTGCTATAAAGTAGGTGCTCAATGAACACCCATGAAATGACTCCATCAGTCTATACCTAATTTGACTCTGAAAGCCGGAAATACTACAACTGAGGAAACAATGGTTCTATTTCTCTACAATGCTTCCTGGCTGCTGGGGTTCCTCTGAAACTTTTTTTTTAATTTTTAAAAATTTAAAAAATTTTTCTCCCACCGCAGCAACTCTGAGTGCTTAGAAAAGGAGAGGAAACTCACAACTGGTGAGTCCCCTGCCGAGCTCTCAAGCTGCTTTGCAAGAGATGAGGAAAGCTGACGTGAGGCAACCTCTAAGATCTAAATTTTGAGATAAACATCATGAATCCAAGCACAGACACGCCAGAGACAGAAACGCATGGGCATGGGACAGATGTTAGGAAACCGAGGAGGGGGAGTGCCCGTGGGGGCCCTTCCAGGAACCGGTGGGACCTCCGGAAGCCAACTTCACATGTGCCCAGTTCCTCTGACAAAACCATTCCTGACATGAAGTGCTCTACCAAGTGAGTTTACCATGGCGCCACCAATATATATATATATATATTTTTTTTCATCTTCCTTGCTTTTTCATTATTTTCTTGCAAAACAAACTTTTGTCACTATTATGGTTACTCCAACTCAGCTGACTGGTATGTGGTTGTGTCACGATTAAGTAACACCTTTTCAAAGGCCCCGATGTATGTGGGTATTAAACATCTCCCTGCTGCGCTGCCTGCATTGGTTTTGCGTCCAGCATGCTGGTTGGATGGCCTAGGGCAGGCTCATAAACCCACCAAAAACACCCCAGTAGAGTATCAGTCCATCATCCTGGTGTGTATGGTTTTACAACGTCCAAGGTATGCAAAGGGATTTGTAGCCGTCAATCTAATTTTGAGAACAAATAAAGGGGCTCCTCCAGGCTTTCCAAGTGCTAGGAGCCTCCAAACTCCTGAACTCTGGATGGGAGGTGTTTTAAGTGGACATAGCTGAGGCAATTTAGAAACTTGGTTTATACGGTGATGTCATAAATAAAAATAGAATTAAAGTTAAATTTTCCTTCCTACTTTGACTTAAATTTATCCAGTTAAATATCTCAAGGGCTGTGTACCTCTGGATCTGAGGCCTCTACCATAACTTAGAAGCCCCCTTCTTCATCAAAATCAGTCCAATCTCATTGTGTATCGAATGGCCCCACGAAGCCATGAATAACGTGAGCCTGGCCCGTCCTTCAGAGGAGTGAGGTAGGGTGCTCGGCGCCCACGATGAAGTTTACTTCCCTGAGGTTTAGGCAGTTAGAATAATGCCAGCTGGATCCTGGAACTCGGCAAATAAGCAAAATTCCTAAATTATATCAGAAAATCCCAATTAGAGAACAGAGACCTGGATCGAAAACAATATTTTAAGGAAATTAAACATCTAATCTGAGTCAAGTGGCTTCTTTAGGAAATAGCCTGGTGTGAGTCTTATCCTGTTTCTGGCAGAGGCACAGCTTGGCAGACACAAGGGTGGTAACTGCCCAGCACTTCAGATTGAAATCAGATGTAGGCAAAACCTTCTCAATTTAAGCTGATTAAACACACAGACTAAACCAGGTAATTACAAATGCATGTGCTGGGGGGTGGAAAGAAGGGACGGAACGGGGAACTTCTTTATTTTTTAAAGTGTTTTCAAAGATGGGAACAATTTTATAAATAAAAAAGTGGAATTAGGCCAAATAGCGAAACAGATGTTTTGGATCATGAAGCTGTTGGGAATTGAGCTTTCTTGCCTAGCTCCACCGGGTTCTGACCCAGGATTCAAGAGCTCTGGCTCACTTCACCTCTAGTCCCAGTCCCAAGTTGTTCGATTCCACTCATTTACCACCCACCCCCGGGGAAAAAACCACCTTCAGCTGTAGGAAAGTACAACAAAGAGCAATTCAAATGAGCTGGGGCCGGGGGGATGCTACAGATTTTTACCGCTCTTCACACTGCACTGCAATGAATGTGCAGGGGAACTTTGGCGCAAGTGGTCCATTAACAAAAGGAAACCCCTCCAAAGTGCATATTCCTTTTTAAAAGCTCATTAGAAAACAGACAAAGCAATCTCTATTAATACATTTCTCTGGGGTGGCTCTGCTGAATTTCCTGTTGGCTCCTCCGTACTGACAAGACTGAGGCCTGACCGGGGACACTCAGCCTCTCAACAGTCACACTTCTGGGCGCAGTGGGATGTGCAGAGTCTCGTGAGAACCCTAACTTGGACCGTTTGAAATTTCTAAGCTTTCTGCTGTTCACAAAGGTGGAAAGTGCAAATTGTGTGTCATACCCAGGGGTGTATCAGCGATAGTTTGATCTAACTTTACAGTGTTCAATTTACGCTTTTTATAGTCAGCCTAGTATTTCCTGATAGTTGTTCGTTGGTTTCTTTCATTTCCTCCTTCCATTCCTCTTTCTTTTCTTTTTTCTTTTCTTTTCTTTCATCCATCCATCCATCCATCCTATAACCGAGCTTCCCTCTCAGTCCTCTAAAGAACGCTGCTCGGTTTAGCGCCGCCTGTAGCCCAGGGCATGATCCTGGAGACCCGGGATCGAGTCCCACATCGGGCTCCCTGCATGGAGCCTGCTTCTCCCTCTGCCTGTGTCTCTGCCTCTCTCTCTCTCTCTCATGAATAAATAAATAAAAAAAAAATTTAAAAAAAAAAAAAAAAATAAAGAACGCTGCTGGCAACTGAATTGCCGTTAACCTGTAAGAGCCTCAAGAATACCCTATCGTAGCAAATTTCATTCTCAACATTTGTGGCACTTTATAGTCTTCCCTTACTTGTGCTATGATTATTCCCTTTTTGGCATAGAGGGTATTTTCCCCTGATCTGAGAAATGGGAATCAGCCATTGACCAAAGTTAAGCTGTGACTCAGATGAAGAATATGAGGCTGGATACAACCCTCCCTTTTGCTAAATGTGCTAATACTACAGCTAAGAAAGGAAAATGAGGAACCAAAGCTTTGGAATGCCAAAGCCATGAGTCAAAGATCGCTGCTACTTGGTTTCCTGCTGGCAATTCTCTTCATCCTTAAGAACAAAATTGTTCCCTTTTTCCTATCTTAGAGACTATGAGAATGGTCTTTTGTAGCCCTACCTGGAAAATAATATCCTTTCTGGTTCTTACTGTTGGAAATTTCCTTTTCCAAGAAACAAACCATTTTCTCCTGATTACGTTTCTTCAGGTCTACATGCACCTACAATTCGCCAGAAAACTTCTTGCATGCGCATGATGCTCAATGAATACAGCAGAATGATCATGATGAAAATTCCCAAGATGTAAAGAACTCTACGACACATGGCCTTAAATTCCCGGTACGATCACATCTTACACTGGCATTGAGCTGCACAGAGTTGAAAACCACTTTCAAAATGCATTTCGCAGCTTAGGACACTGAGGTCCAAAGAATGAGTAACTTTTACAATAAATGAATTGCCTCAAATCACACAGCTAGAGAACCACACGGCCAGGGTTTGATTCACCCAGGCCTTTGGGCTGCACTCTGTGCACTTCAGATACTGCTTCGAGCCTATTTCAGCAGGAATGAGGTTACAAGGGTGCTGCACCCCTGAAAGCAGACCGAGGTCAGCGCGGGAAGCTGGAGTGCTGCACACAAGGCACCACGGGGTGCAGTGGACACGGCTTCTATTTGGAGCGGCTTCGGTCAGCCTGCCTCGGGTTTCACTTCATCCACATCACGTAGCGGCCTGAGAGCCACGGGCCAGGGTACTGAAGCCCTTGGAGCCGCAGTGCCTGTGGCACAGAAGCGCACGAGGCACTTTGGGATGGAGCTCGGGCCAGGCACAGGGCCTGGTGGGCAGAGGTCCTGAGGAGGACGGCACCACGTAACCCCTCCTGGCCTTGGCCGGAAGAAAGCAAGACCCTCTCCATCTTTGCAGGGCATGATCTTTAGAATCAGAAAGCCTGCGGCCCCTGAGGAGGACAGCACCATGTAACCCCTCCTGGCCTTGGCAGGAAGAAAGCAAGATCCTCTCCATCCTTGCAGGTCCAGGCCACCCCCGACAGGCAGTGACAGCTGCAGAGAAAACACAGTGGTTCCTTTCCCCTGTACTTCTTCTGTGCCCTCACGGTCCTCAGGTCATCTACGGATTTGCCTCGACTGACCATCTCCCCCTGCCTCCTCTCTCCATCCCCCTTGTCCAAATGGCCTCTTAACTTTTGGCTTGAGATGTTCCAATTCTGTTTCTGACGCTGCCACCTCCCTCCCCCCCCACCCCCCCATTTGTCCATTTCCCTCTAAGTCCCTGGCAAGAGCGGGAAGCTGGCATAAAGAGAACCTTCTCCTTCCCACACTCTCCCTCATCAGCCCTCATGGTTGCAAGTCTCGGCTGCAAGAAAATGACACTCCAACCTGTTTCTCCAGCCCTTGTTTCATTCCTGAGCTACTTTCAACGGTTGGTTCTGGAACTGCAGCCAGCAGGATGCTCCTGTCTCCTGGGTCAGCATTCCCCAAACCCAGCCCTCTGGTGTGCTTCATTCAGCCGCTGGCAACACTCACATTCGGGCCTTCATCATCTCGTTCGAGACTCCCGTCTTTGGCCCCGGCAAAGAGTTGGTGCCAAGCCCCGCATATCTCGCCGCCACAATCTCTCTTCCCAATTTCCCAAGCTCATGGTGACCACACAAGTTCCTTCCTTGCCCTCCCTTGTAGAATAGCTTCTTACCTGGCTTTCCACTTCTCTCTCCTACATAGATCCATTGCCCTCTCAGAAGGGGACTTGGTTATAAAACACTCTTACTCATCTGCATCTCTCAACAACCTTACGAGTTGAGTCACATGAACCTTACTCTACTGTTACAGACAGGGAAAAAACCAAAGCTCCAAGAGGTGTGTCACTCTAGTTCATTCCAGGTCCAGGCCTCCATCCACTATGCAGTGAGTATCTCTGGATGCAAAGAGCTGACCTTCTAATGAGACAGCAACAACAAAATCGTATTGTAACCTAGAACATCACAGCTGATGGTCTGAGTGCTCCAAATTGTTGTGGGGATCGATGGGTCTGAGGGGATCATGGGGTGCCTATAGGAACCAGAATGTTGAGACTCTGGGGCCGTAACTGTGTGGTAACTAATTCTACAGGGTCCGCTCAGGTGGAGTTTCTATGGTTTGGGACATACTGCAGAGTCCGTTGGGGGTGGTTCCATTAATTCTAGGAGTAAAGAAGATAAACTTCAGAGTGGCTCGCCCACACGGTCAGGTCTGGAAATATAAAGTTTAAAGGTTTGATCAGTGTTTCTCTTCAAGTGCAACAGAACTGTCCAACTCTAATATAAACTGTGCAGTTCTTCACCTATATAGGAATGACAAATAATGGCCATTTTAACCTTAGGGGGGATATCAGTTTGGTGGCTTAAAATACAAAGCTATTAAAATAGAATTATTTACTCTTCATTCTATGTCTACTTCCAGTCATTCGCTTCAATCCCCCAAGCTGGAACAGATCATGGATCTCAAAGAAGAATCATAGCAGGTTCTCTGGAAACGGATCCAATCTGCCCATGTTCGTCAGAAAAAAAAAAAAAATACATGTATGGAAACCAAGCATTAATATGAAAAATTTTTTTTAAAAGTTTACGGTGGCCAGATGTGGCAAATATCTTTTTTTTATTTTATTTTACGCTAATGCTGGCAGTATATTCTAGGTGCGATAAGTTAATACACTATAAAACAGAGGGAGAGAGAGAGAAAGCACAGAAAATATATTTTTAAAATATTTTATTTATTTGAGAGAGTGTGAGCATGAGCTGAGGGAGGGGCAGAAGGCGAGGGAGAACAGACTGCCCCCTGCCCGATGATGGGGGCCGGATATTCCCAGGTCCCGAGACCATGACCTGAGCCAAAGGAAGACACTTAACCGGACTGAGCCCCCCCTCCAGGAGCCCCCAGAAAGCATTATATTGCTTGGATGTCCGCCCCACACCCAGCCTCATTCTACTAAACTAATAATTATGAAATTAGAGAACTAGGTAGGAATAATCTGAAGGAAGTCCAATGAAGAAACAGATACACTAATAGGCAATCGGAGTGGGGGAGGGGAGAAATTCCCCTACTGCCATGTGACTCTTCAGAAGGCAGCCTGAGAAACAGGCCATCTGGGCTGAGGCCCTGAGCAAAGGCTCCACCTCCCAAGACTCAGCTTTTCTGGGCTGCAAGATGAGGACAAGAGCAGCGTCTACACTACCTGGACTCACAGAGGAGTAAATGTGCTAGAGCACAGGAAATACATGCTGCAGCTTCTGTGACACCTGGTACAGAGTGAAACACTCACCATCGGTCCGCCTGTCTCTCCTCAGGCCAAACCAAACTCCTGCCACCCTCAATAACCATGCTGACAGCGGGCTTGGGCATGGGCAGCCTGGTGGGTAGGACTGGCCCGCCCTGGCCAAAGCACCCCCTGCTACTCTGAGAAGAGTCCCCATCTGGATGATAAATCACGTGCACCCCCCCCCCCGCCAAAAAAAATACTTGTGTCTATTCATTCATTCCTGATTCTACACTTTCCTCTTGCTCTTCTCCCTCGTTCAGTATTTTCAACTCTTGTTGCCTCCTAGAATTTCTCCATTCTTCACAGCCTACTCTTCAGAACCACTGGTTTTCCTAAGCAGAATGGGCATTAGATACACCTGCCATATGTGAAATCATAGGAGTATTCACGGGCATCAGCTCAGAAGAATCTCAGTCTAGAGATGGGGTCTTCTGATGCTGAAGCTCAGATTCCTTCTCGAAGTCCCTATGAAGGGGAGAATAATGTTTTTCTAAATTTATATCATCTACATATGTCTTTCTATAGATTCAGATTATCTAGACCATGAGATCTAGCTTAGAGATGTGTCTATAATAGGAGGCGGCTTAGAACTGAGGGAGAAAAGGGGGAAAAAAAGATTTATTTCAGCCAGAAAAGTTTAGTGTATTCTGTGATGGGGGACTGTGGAAATATGAGCAGATAATGATGCCTTGCATTACAGCTCTCAAAACATCTGAATTAAACTGTGGGCGTAAAAAAAACCTGCTAAACATTATGTGTCCAAAAAAAAAAAAAAAAACAGAAAAATTCTACTAAACCACCCCGTGAGGTAAGGAAGCAACATCGCATTCCTAAGAAAAAATGAAGGCTGGCAGGAGTGAGAGGATTCGCTCCAGGATGCCAGATACAGTAACTGAGCTGGAGCTAGAATGCAGGTCCTCCCTTTGGATTCTCTCTGCCCCATGCACCTGTCTCTGAGCTTTGCTAGCAAAAGATGACCATCGAATCGCCCAAACACAGCCTTTAAGTGGTGTGACCACATAATTTATTATACAAACCAAGAACACTTGAGAATAAGAGAGACCACTTAGTAATTACGTGGGACAACAGGGGGAAGCCAGAATTGGGTCCTTCAAACTGGGAGGCATGGTCGCCCTGCACCCCACTTTTATGTACTTCTACCCTGATTTTCACATTAAAAAGCACAAACTGTGTCAGACTTTGGGCTATTTACCCCTTCCAACTCACAGGGGCCCTCTGTCTAGCTGGATTCAGAAACTGATCTGTGTTTCTTAAAATGTTTTAACTTGTGTTGTTTATGCACAAAAAATGAAGGAGACCTCTTCTACTCACCCCCCCACCCTTCTATCACCACCACTACCACCCACCCCTACAACTGAAGGAAAAACACACACCCTGGGAAGATCCAAGCCAGCAAATTTCTGAAGATGTTTTCAAGTAAGATCACCTGATGTCTGCATCCCAAACTCCTCTTCTGGCCTTCTTCTTCCTTGACAGCCAACGAGTCATGAAATCCTGCCCATTTTCTCTCATGGGTTCCCAGCCAACATACACAATCTCCTCCACCCCCAGCGCCACTATCCACCGTCTTCATCCCCATCGGTCTCCTGAAACAGATTGCTCCTTCCTTTTAGTTTCCTCCGATCTCTCCCTGCACTGCAGCCCGAGTGATCCTTCCAATCCACTCACCAGCCACAGAGCCCTCCTGTTCTCAAAGCTTCTTTTCCCACCTCTTCTCTTCTTCCTGCACAGAGACAATGACATGCCTCCCCTGCCCCCCCACCCGAGGAAACAGTGATGAAGCAATGGGGGTGGAGGGAGATGGAGAGAAGGTGCTGACCAGTTCTCGATTATTCTTTACTATAAGATGAAATGAAACGTAATTTCTGGAAGCCCTCACACAAAACCTGTTAAGACTCTTCTACTTTAGCGATCTGCCTCCTCCACATGAATGCAGAGCTACCTTCAGTGCCTAGCACGGACCCTGATGTGGAATAAAAGCTCAAAACTTTGTTATGGAAATAATAAATGAATGCATGGATGTGAGTAATTTAGAGTTACATGTATTGAATAACCAATTGCCCTGGGCAGGTCACAAACATAACTTTTTTTTTTTTTTTAATGAATGCCCATTAATTTCTTAGTAGAGTTTTTTAAATCAATGGTTCCTACATTTAATGAGAATATGTCTTTTTTTTTTTTTTAAACCAATTACCATGGCAGACAGACTTCATGTGTATTCTTCTGAGGAAAACAAAGAACAATTCAACAAATTTCTAAAGCACAACACTATGTGTATCTTATTTGGGGTCAGTGGCTAAAATTTAAGAAAACCTCCTGAAACAGAAGGGAGTTCTGAGAAGCACCTGGACTCTCTTTGCAAATCAGCTGGGCCAAGCAGTGCTGGCCCATGAGAGGCCTGCTCTGGGGCCAACCAGTGAAGGCTGGAATAGGGGGCTATACCCTAGCCCAAGGAAGCCAAAGTTGTTCTGGCTCTGTCCCGGAGGGGTCCAGGGAGCTTTCCAGACTTGAGGTGACTTGCAAGCATCACTGCAGGGGTGGCTTTTATCAGGTCATTTCTATGAAAAGGTATATTTTCCTCAGGGAGAGGCAAGAAAAAGAATACGTTGGATTCAAAGTTTTGTCCCCACTCCTAAATTAAAAGTAAAGCATTCCCGGGGCGGGGGGGGGGGGGGGGGGGGAGAATAACAAGTATTTACCTGTGACTTTGGGCAAAAGAGAGGGCTGACTAAAATGACCACTAGGCGCTTAGACTATTCACAGACATCATCACTCCTCAGGAGAAGTAGCAACATTAATTTCAGGCTAATGGATTAACTTCTCTGTCGAGTCCTCAGTCAAACCACTTTTATCGTATGTCTGTGTAGACTTCCGTTCAAGTCTAGAGAAGTCTCAGCTTCATTCCAGGGAAATCTCTCCTCCACGTTTTGCTCTCCTATTCTCAGGGAAATGTTCACGTTGCTTTAGAAGAAAAGAAACTCAATTCCTGGAGGGATGAAGCCCCCTACCCTGACTCTTAAGTCTTAAAAAAGGTACTGCCGTTTAAAGAGAAGGAAAGTAAGACATCAGACTTAAGTTGCCTTTCAGATTATCTGCATCCAAAAATGACCTTAACGATCCTTATTTCTATAATGCTAAATACTCATGTCAAGATCATATTTTTTTTTTTTCTGGGTAGATTTTAGGAATAAAGGTACAAATCTTTTAGCTGCTGAAGGAATAGAGCATGCTACTTGCCAAATACAGAGTCTTGTTCTTAATTTCTTCCGAAAATTCATCTTTCGAATTCAGTGGCCTACAAAATACTCTTAACCATACATAACAGCCCTAAAGTGTTCTGGGGTAAGTGATAATGTTTTAGTGAAGGCAACTACTGTGCTTCACGGTATTACTAACTCAAATGGAGCGGGACAAATTCTCTCCAAAGGATATTAATAGAAATTTAAAAAAAAAACAAACCCAAAACAAGGTCCTTAAATATCTTAGCCACAAGATGCCAATAAAATTGAATTTATGTCTAGCTTAATTCGACAATGGAAAAGTCAGCAGTTAAAGAGTAGATAAACTTCCCTTTGTCCCTCTTTTCCTCAGAAACTTTCAAATGTTGAAAATCAATTCCTTTTGTCCCCATGTTATTCATCTGCTACACATTAAATAGAAACTCTGGGCATCGAGTGATTCCCGCAGGGTCTTTCATCTACAGAGAAGCCTGGTCCAAATTAAATTCTGACTCTCCCTCACAAATTATAGATATGTGTTGTAGTAGGCCCTGGATTTATCAGTTGACGCCCTTGCTGGCTGAGCTCGGTGTGACCGGCGCACCACCATCCTTTATCTGAAGCCACCGAGGGGTGGGAGAGAATCGTGGTGTCGCATTAATTAATGCGGAGCATTTTAAAAAGCATTGTTAGGTCCCATGTTTTCATTCCTTCCCAGATGCTTGAGCCCCGTGGGCTACGTGCGTGTGTTTTCATATACTCAAGTTAATGCCAGACGCTGCTACCTGGGGCCGCGATGTGAGGCTAGGAGATGGGCGGCCCAGTGGTTATACAGACAAGGTGGAGAACATGCCTGTGTCAGAGCATCCCTCACAAACGTCAAACTGCCAAACGACAGGCCCAACCCGCGTGGGGGGCGGGGGGGGGGGGCTGGAGAGCACGCAGGCGCGGACGGCTCCGTGAAACCCCCAACTCCCGGGGGAGCCGACTTTCGAGTGGCTCGACGGCGCTAGGAGGTTGTAAGAACCTCTCTTCATTCTGCGATCCGCCACGTACACAAACCACCTCTCTTGACAGAGCTTCTGTTTCAGGTCTTGAATAGACAACACCTGACTGAGCCCTTTATGGGTTCCGCATGCACTGCCCCCCCCAGCACCCCCCTCCACCCCTCCACCCCCCGCAAAGACTAGTGGCCCTTCAGTCAGACACCCGTTTTGACTGATGACCTCCCGGCCTCCAAAGCGAGCCGTGGCGTTCGAGGGACGGCCGGCCTGCCCTGGGAGCCCCCCTCCGGCACCTCACCTCGCTCGAATCCTCCTGCTGGTTGATGACGGCCAGCGCATCCTCCGCCGCCTGCCGCTTGGCCTCGGCCACCGTGCGCTCCATCTTGGCGCGCTCGGTGGTGATCATGTCGTGGGCCTTCCGCTCGGCCTCGGACACGGCCTTCTGCAGCTCGGTCATCGCCTGGCGCTTCACCTCGTTGACTGCCTCCTCTGCGCGCCAGCCGGACCGCACGGGACAAGAAAACACGCCCCCATTAGCGCAGACCCTTGGCCCCTGAGGGCGGCCCCACAGAACTCTAGGGAACTGGTGTGACTCACAGCCCAATCAAGGGCCCTTCTCGTGGCTCTCTAAAAAGCCAGCAGCTTTCTGAGATTCATTTCAGAAAACAAAGGGTGAGCTTTATATTATTTTTTTTTCCTTTAACTTACATGTCGGGGAATAGCTTTTTAAACTACTGTAGCATCACTACAACTTTTCTACCAAACTAGGGTCTCCAGAAAAGATTATGAGACCCGACTCAAGTAGATGAAGGACAAAAGCCACCACAAGAAACCTGCCTGGATAATTCAGACACGTTAAGGAGGTGGTTTGCCACAGAGCTATAGGTTACTGTGCACACAGGGAGGGCATGAGTCGAGCTTTCAGAAACAAAGACAAGGGGAATGGATTTTACACATACACATATATAAGTGCTAACGATCATTTTGCTGGTGAAACAGCACAAGAGTGAAAGGTAATTACTATGGCAATCGTGTCAATGTAGACCGCTAACGGAAATCTGGGACGAAACAGATGATCTGGCTCTTCTTTTTCCTAAGTCATCTCCAGAGTCATGCGGAAATATGCTCTTACAGGGTATATGCCCTAAGCATTAGGGTTCTTTAAAGATAATTTTCTCATTTTCAGTTGTTGCCCAACTACTCAATCAAATAATACACAGCTTCGCATAACCCAACTGTTGCACGAGACAAACGTAATTGAATCGTACCAGAGGCCAAAACAATCAGGCCTGCCTACAAACCTGCAAGGTGTCAAATTAGCTCTTTATTTTTGGCTGTGGGAAGGGTGCAGAGATTTGACTAATGTACAATATGAGATTGACAACTAAAACAAGTAATTTCCATTTAAAAAAATTAACTGTTCTAATTAACAAGGGAAAATATCCTCCCCCTAAATTAGTTTATCTAATTTTCATCTTTATTCAAAGCAAAATGACAATGATTAATTGAAAATTTAATAAGCAGTAATTATTAACTTGGCAAACCTAGTACCAATTAACACTCTATTAAAACTAATTATGACATGTTTCATTCAAGTGTTTGCACTTAATTGTTTCACCCACTTAAAAAGCACCTTAATTAAATGTTCTGTTTAATTAAAAACATAGATTCCTAATAAAAAAATGTTTTACTGTAGATTAAAAATGTAAGAGATGCAAATACTCCTATGGTTCCTTAAATGTCTATGGTTTATTTCACACTTCTATAGCCCAGGCCTTGAGGATCATCAAAAGCCCTCCGCTAGTAATTAGCTAGCATGAATTTTGTAGCCTCTGTCACTTTAGCCACATTATTTCTGAAGTTCTTTCATTTGTAATCACTGTCTGCTAGGTTTTATGAGCTAAAATATAAGGGAAAGATCCAGACTGGAAATATTAACTAAAATATGTTAAGCCTTTGTTGGTTGCTTTAAGATATGCCATTTAAAATCTGGATAGAAACAGAGTACTGCACAGAGCTTGCAGCTCTTTCTTCACCAGGAGGTGAAAAGATGCCTTTATTACCCTATCATAAACGACCTGGGGCACCAGGGAAGTACTGCCCTTCTAACTAGACAGCCAGGGTCTAATTTAGTTTGAATATTCAAGGTGAATTAAAATTCTATCTAAGTGGTAATACAGGACAATAATTTTTGCTTACGATCAAAGCTGTAGCTTGACTAATTGTGTATGCAAATCAGGCAATTTATATTTAAATTATGCATTCCTATTCTAATCCCACAGGCATATACAGATCAGCAAAGAGAGTTGGTAGGACATTTGCAAGGTGCTTGAATATTTATTACCAACTGCAAACATTCACCGATCGTTTGAAAAAGAAATATACTGAAGAAAACACTCGGTTGTGATTTCAAACCATCTTTATGTTAGATTTTTTCCCTCAATTTTATGAAGACGTTTCATACCTGTATGGTGTGTTCTGTTACTTTTTCTGTTGCTTTTAAAAATACTAATTATAGGGGAAAACTGATGCAGCCTCCAACATTTGTTAGGATCCAAAATATGTAAAACTGTGTATTGTTACACTATTACATTGTTAGACTCAATAGCGCAACATGTAGAATTTGCATGGGGTCTGTGGGTTACAAACTGTTCATGTCCTGATTTTGGTACTTGTAGTTATATAAGAGAATGTCCTTGTGCTTTGGAAACACACACTAAAATGTTTAGGGTAAAAGGGCATCACATCTGCAACTTACTCTCAAGTGGTTGGGGAAAAACATGCCTAACAGAGAAAAAAGGGGAGGGAAGGAAAGAGGAAAAGAAAGATATTAAAGCAAGGGAATTTTTTTATATACCCTTTTTTTTTGGTACCTTTTCTGCAAGTCTGAAATCATCTCAACATACAACGGTGCTAAATATTATACAATATACTTTCATGCACAGGACATACTTTTTGCAATTATAGTTTTCTGTGACAAAGGCTGCACTGGTTATATACTACACTGAATTTTGAGAGCTCTACTCCTTTGATATTTTTCAAACGCTTTAAACTTTCTTTTATTTACTTATCTTTGCCACAAAGGTAATGTATAATACTTTGATTGCAAAGACACACTTTATAGGTTTTCTTCTAAAAAAAAAAATTTGCTCATAGCAAATTTTAGAATCTTGGGGGGAAAAAAAGCTTTCAAATTGTAACAAGCTGAGTGCAGATGTCACATTCTGCCCTTGGTGTTTTCATCACGCTGGATGCCTTGACACTGTAAACACTAAAAACGCTTTTTAAGAAGCCTATAAAGATAAATATTATAAGCAGTTATTCAAGATTTCCAGATGAAACTGTCACCTGTACTTTGGGGATTTAATACACTCCTTAATATTAGCATCCATCCATAGAAAACCATCCCCAAACTGTTTTTGTGCAGCAGATTGGGATACCACTGTGAGAACAACAGAAATTTAACCAACCCCACTTCCAAGTCGTATTTTAGATTGAAGACCTAGGATAGAATATAGGCACATCTAAAAAAAAATTTTCCAGGCATTTGTGTGAGAAGGTTTAACCCTTCTTAGAGAGCACAGATACAACAGGAGCAAATGTTGCTCTTTTTCTACTGTACAACCCCCACCATGTCAAGTATTCCCAGAATTAGTTTCAGGAACCCGCAAAAACAGGGAAGAAAAATAATAGTGGACTCAATAGAATTACAACATGTCAAATTTTTAAAGAACCTGATTAAGTGGAAAATATATAGTGCAGTTTTGAATCTGCTTCCAATTGCTTACCACTTATGGTAGGACTTCCTTTGTGCCTAGCTATTCAAGTTGACTTTCCAACAAAGGTGGTATATTCAGAAAAATCTGCTCGCACTTAATAGCAGTCAAACAAAGACTTGAGCAGATAATAGCACGGAAAAGGAATTTGGATTACACAAGACTTTACTGTCACTTTTTTCTTTATGAACTATCATGGATTTAACTTAAATACACATAAATAAGGGAAAGGCAGAGGAAAGACTCTCTCCCTCAACATAAAATGCCATCCCTTCTGCTGTCCAAAAGGGCAATTCTTTGTGTCTCTTCTTGGAGTAAGTTGCAATGACAGCTTAAGAATGGGGAAGAAAAAGTGGTCAGAAAGCAGATAGAGCAATTCTTTTTCCAAATAAGTGACACTCAGCACATTTTAACAGCTTGGGAGTAGCCCATGGCCCATGAAGAAATCTCCTTAGAGGTGATACTGTAAATCTGGTAAGACTATGCAGCTGAGCAACCTATATCACCTTTAAGCTGAATAATCTATCTGATTTGTATATTGGACATGCAAGAGAACCCTCGGGTTCTCTGGCCAAGCTAGTAGGCCTAGCATACTATTGGATTCAGAAATTCCTTATCACTCTTACAAAACCAGGTATTTATTAGAAAATCTTTAAAAACACTTGGCTAAGAGCCAAATGGTCAGAGCATCAGCCAAGCTGCAAAGAACTACAGACATGGCTGGGTCAAATCACAACCCAAAGAGACCCTTTTCCCTTCACTATTTCATTTTCATTAGGGTTAGAGCCTTACACTCATTTGACCCTTTGCAGAAACAGCATTTTCCAGTTTCTCAAGTCAAACTATTTTAATAGTTGGAGTTACAGCAGCTCAAAGCCACAGTTTGTGTCTGTTATGTCGACTTGAACTCCTGAAACAGGTTTTACGCTTTCTCTCCTGAGTCAGCTTTTGCAAGGCTTTAGCTCCACTTTTTAAGTGTTGGTATTCCACCAAGATCCTGCCAGATCTGAACTTTCTGAAGTCAGTGTGTCACCAAGAACTTTAAATCAGCCTGAAAATGCAGAGCAGTATCTCTTAACGAAAATCTGATAATGTACGCGGAAGGGAACTTTGTCATTTCACTTAGGAAATAATTTCGCTCGGGCCACTGAATATTAATTAGCAGAGAAGATCAATTTTAAATTGTAATCGTAATCATAAAATCTCAGAGTGCCTCAACAAGACAACTAGTTTTGCTGGGATTTTTAAACTTCAGAGACATGTCAATTATATCTGAATTTTTTAAAATCAGGAGCAAAGACTGATGTACGCAATGTAATTTCTAAGGCATTAGATCTTTGTTTTTTTTTTTTTTTTTTTTCATTAAGAATAAACTGCATGCAAGCTGAGACCTCTTATGCCAGCTTTCAGCCTGAAACCATGTTACCACCTGAGAAACAGGGGTTTAAAACAGAAATACTGCCAGACGGTCAATTACGTGGCACTAGCAGATGCTACTAAAATAAAAACTATTCCGTGTTCTAATCAGGCCTGGTTGAAGAATATTAATTAGGACTTTAAAATTTGGGTTTGTGGTGGGGGGCTGTTTTGTTTTTGTTGTTGTTAGCAGTAAAGGCCCTCCTTGTCGCTCCTCACATCGCTGCATGAACAACTGTGCACAGCTGCCAGAACACTAGACTCGTGTTTTTCAACAGTTCTTACCAGCTTTCTTCCAGATCTCCTCTGGCACGTATCCAGAAGCAGGCCTGTGAAGGAATTCCCGATGCGCATCTAGGAAAAGGATGCAAAGCGGGTGGGGAGAAGAAGAAAGCACCATAAGCATGTTATGTCATTACACAGAATAGAAGCAAGCAATGCCCGGTCTCTTGGCTGCTCTACAAAAACGTAATTTTAAAAGGCTGAGCATTCCGCTTCTAGAAAATAAACACAAATAGCAAGGCCAGTCGTCAGAACTCAAGGAAAACAGAAGGTCATCGGTCTAAATGCCTTGTATGCTCAAAATTAAACAACTTCAATGATTGCATTATACAATATGATGTCTGGGAGCGCTGCTCCCAACACTCTCTCATTGTGGGAGCTTCTATAGGCATACTTGATTGTGTTAAAGAAAATAAATTGTATTTGGTAGTTTTCTTTTCAAGAGTCAAATTGGTAGTCAAAAAAGCCAATCTTAAGCTAATATAATTTTCACATAGCTCTGATTTCCACCACCTTTCAATAAATAGCGAGTCTTACCCTCCATGGCTAACCAGTTCTTACACTTAATTACTTCTTAAAAATCTCGCTGAGCACTAAACATTTTCACACAAATTGGATCATATGGATTTGACATGGGTGGAAGGAAGAAAGAATCATTAGAATGGATTCAGAGATATTCAGTTAACAAAGAGGATTAGTACATGCTTTCTAAAACAGAAAATGGTGTTTCACAGAAAATGAAATGAGGTGCTTATCCTTGTCAAAATTTAAAAGTCTGGGAAAACAGGTCATAATAAAGTTGATGTCGAAATGCTAACCTCCAAAATAACATGTTCATGGAAATGACATTTTATATTTTTCCATATATGATAAAAGATAAAGTGTACACAGTCTTCCATAGTTAAAGTATATACTACAAGTCTTCCATACTGAGTTTTCAATGAAAGCCTATGTATTTAGAGGTGTGGGGGCAGGAAAAAAATTATTTCAACTTTTATAAATAAAATAATCATTTAACCCGGGATAAATTTCAAGGAATTAAAATTTTCCTTACATTTATAAGAAATGTCAATAGCAGAATACAGAATATGGGAAACAGAGAAAAGAATGATCTATTTAGCTAAGTATATATCATTTTACATTTGAATGCCTTAAATAAATCTGAATGTTTTGATTCTTTGTATGGTACATAGATTATCAGCGGCTAAAACTGAAGATTTCCACAACTATTCTGAATTAGCAAATGCTTATTATAGATTAATGAAGGCTATCTGGAAACTCTCTGTATTATTTTTGCAATGTTTCTTAGATCTATAATTATTGCAAATAAACACATTTTTTAAACTTTACAATTTCATGATTCCTTGATAATCAGACAGACTTTGAAATACCCATTCTTATTGGGTATTTTCATGCATACATTGATTTCTATAAGAAAAATGATGAAAACCAAAGCGTCTTCATTTAAGTAATTTTCATTCACAAAACAGCTTAGATAAAACTGTTTGGTGCGCACACGACTTCAAGGAAATGTGATGTGGTTAATTAGATTTGTCAGGATTACCTTCCACACCACTAAAACTATTTCCAGAAGAAATAAAGTGTAATCAACTTCACATTTAGCCATATGACACAATGAAACAGAGATAAAACCTATGGCAGCTTTTTAGGACTAGATCTTGATTTATATATAAGAATAGGTATGTGAAGTCTGAAGACAAACTGAAAAATCATGCCTTCTCCAAAGTAGAAAAAAAAAAAAAGTTCCATGTATCGGATTAAGAAAAGATCAATAGCTTGGTAAAAGCTATCGTGGCCAATCGTTATTACAGGGAATGGGAAGGGTAACGTTAGGTTATCCAAAGGCCATGCATGGAAGAAACTAATTACTGCCCCAGATTGCCTAAGCAGAACAGAGATCACTGGAGGCCAGTCACGTTGAATCTTGGCTTTGTCACCTGCTAGTCAGGTGGCATTTGGGCAAGTTAGTTTCTCTATGTCTCAGTCACCACATCTGCAAGTGGGGACACCAGTACAACATCTGAGTGCCCTGCTGTGGAGACTGAGAGAAGTACTTCCTATTACATGCTTGGCACGGCACATTCCAAACTCTCATTAGACATTAGATGCTATTACCCTCATTATTGTTATCACTGTTACTATTATTCAGAAGGCTGTCCAGTAAGAATGGATACGTATTTCCTCATCAATAATTAAGGTGGAAAAAAGCACCTTCAAGTTTCTCTTTTCTCCCAGCAGTTATATCCACATAGCAGAAAACTTGAAAAAAGAAAAGAAAAGAAAAGAAAAGAAAAGAAAAGAAAAGAAAAGAAAAAGGAAAAAGAAAACAAGCAAAAATACCTCTCAAGAGATTTGGATTAAGCAATATGCAAAACAGTAATTTTTTATTCCTTAAGAATATGTCACTTGGGTATAAAAGTTATTTCCATAGTTAGTAATTCCCTGTCTTAGTCCTGTTGGAAAGGCCTCAAATTTCTTACATGATACTTTTATAAATTTTATTTAAAACTCAGGAATGTTTATAGTTCCCAAATTTACTCAAAGATAATGTATAAGGCTTATTCAGGCACCCACCTTCCCAGGCGCTTTACAGTAGAGATTGTGAGGGTCCATATACCACACTGGAAAGTTGTGCAGTATTTCAAGTTGGCTATATATCCCTAAAATTCTCAGTGACATATAGACTCAAACTGCATCTGACCTTGAAACCTGATAGAAACACCAAAGCCAGTCAAGTAAAAGTTTTCATAATCTCATCCTACTTTCTAGAAGAATTTATTTTCAAAATAAGAGAAGAATCTAAAGGCAGATTATTTTTAGAATATATATAGATTTACACACACACACACACACACACACACACATTTTACAATATCCTCTCTAGTTCTAAGTTACTGTGTCTTAGCTAAATAAACATCAGGTCTACCAACCAAATGAATGGAGTGATCAGTAGATGTACTCCTCAGAATCTATTTTTGATACCCTGATGAATACTACAATTGCTACAGAAAACCAAATGACTAATAGATGTACTATCTTCTCTTCTGTTGAAGTAGCAGCAATAACAATGTCTATATTGGCAATATTGAGTTTAAAACAACAACAACAAAAAAAAGTCCTGAAGTCGCTCAACATTACAAGAGACAACTTCCCTCCTAGGACGTTCTTCATTTAGAATATTGACTGCTCTAGACAAACATATGCAAAACACCTTATGTTTTTAAGGCCCAGATTTTAAAGAAGCTAATTTTTAACCATTAAATCTTGGCCACCTATAAAGTACCAGTTGTTATAAAATGGATAGTTGTATTAAAATGCAGTCGTAATAACAAATACAGATAAGCCTATAGGAGATGCTTTAAAATGTGAAACATAACTACCAAAAGACTGCAAAATTATAGAAAAGGCCCTAAATTGAGTCTGGCTTGCTTTGGGAGGCAAACTGCTTGGGGGTGAGAGGAGAAGAGGAGGAGTTTCGAGAAGAGAACACATCTATGAAGACAGGGACTGTGTCAGGGCGTGGGAGTTGTTACAAGCAAGTGGAGGAACAGAAAAAGCAATCTATGATGTAGGAAAAGGAAGATGCACTACACTTACAACAGAATGGAGACCATTGGGTACTAGATACAGCCAGGGCCGCCATCAATAAATATGAAGGGATGAGCTGATAGCCTTTGGAGAACCAATGGGACCTCATGTGACCCAGGACAGCAAGGCTCATAGCTTGGCAGTACCTGGGTATGGCCTTCATCCTGTAGTGGGCAGAATGAGGCTGAGATCATGATAATATCTATCACAAAAACCACCGAAAGCACGGATGAGTTAAGTGAGTTCATCTTTACAAATGCTGCTTATTACTTGTAAGGATAATTCAGAAACTTCAATATTATGTTTCAGAAGCCCAAACCAAACCTAGAAGCTAGAATTGTTATTACGATTTCTGTTTTTAACAATAAAAACACCTAGTGCTCCAGGAGGCAATCATCTCTTCTCGTCTTTAAAATATGGGTATATTTAACTAATACGCCCATCTTTTTAAACCCAATATACTTAAATACAGTGGGCACTTTACTTAGGAGCTCAGCTGAATGGTCTTGGAATGAATTTCATGATGTGATTTAAAGGAATCAATATAAGAATATAAAACTCTATAAACTTTTATATGCAGTATACTCTGAACAGTGTGTTTGTGGTTTTCATAATTTGATAGTAAGAAAGGATGTATTTCTTTGGTTGGGAGCAAACTATTTCTCCATTGCCTGGTAGTTTATGAATGATGGTCCCAGAGGTACAACAGGTATACTGCATTTAATTCTGAATTCCCCTTTTCAGGGACACCTGGGTGGCTCAGTGGTTAAGCGTCTGCCTTTGGCTCAGGGTGTGATCCTGGGATTCCAGGACCGAGTCCCACATGGGACTCCCCGCAGGGAGCCTGCTTCTCCCTCTGCCTGTGTCTCTACCTGTCTCTGTGTGTCTCTCATGAATAAATAAAATCTAAAAAACCCAAAAAACAAAAACAAAAAAATAGAATTCCCCTTTTCTAGTTTTTCTGCCTGTGAAATAAAGTAGCCACCTAAAAATTTCTGTTTGGAAGTATTTTCAGAATGAAAAAAAAAACCCTTAAGAATCTACTCTACTTTTATAATCTTGGATGCAAAGCAGGGAGGTTTTGTGTACCACTGTCCTTTAAAGTTATTTTTGAGATAATGTATTAGAAATAATAATAACAGCTATTATTTTGATCACATCTACTATGGGTCAGGCACTGTCCCGAAGAGTTTGTATCTGTTAACTCAATGACTACAGAAACTTCATATGTATGAAGTATATATCATTACCATTCCCATTTTATAGATAAGGAAACTGAGGCACAGAGTTCTTGCCAGAGGTGAAAAAACTAGGAAGAAGAGGAAGTAGGGGCTCAAGCACAGACAATCTGTGCTTTTAACCTTCAGGCTAGATTTCCTAAGGTTTTAGACAGTAATGAGAAATTCTATAATTCAATTATAGGACAACAAGAAAGGTTGCTGGCCGGAGGAGTTTTAAAATACCAACTTCCTTATCTACTTGAGGCACGGGTGGTATTAATTTGCCAAACTTAGAATTTTCTTGCCTTTTTGAGGACTTATCAACTGGACTTTTCATTCCGTTTAAAACAAACAAACAAACAAAATCGTCTGACATTTCTCTTGCTAGCAGGAAGTAAACTCTTACCAAAACATACACGAAGGTATTTTCAGAATTTAATACACTCTCATCATGCTATTCAAACATTACAAAAAAAAAAAAAATGGAAAACACATCATTCCTATTTTGGAGATTTATGTCTCAGGCTCCAAAATTAGTTCATCATTGGGTAACTCTTTTAGCCCTAATGGTACAGAGAACTTCTTGAGAAACATGGAGGGAAGGCACACAGATACGAGATGAACTGTAGGAGGATTCTAGAATAGTACACAGGCAGTAAAAAGAAGATAGCTTGAAAGAAATGAAATATTGGGAGCCGAGAGAGTGATATGAACAGCATACTGACAAAAAGATGAATGGAGATAGGAGGAGAAAAGCAGCAGCCAGGGACCCAGATAAACAATCACTTGAAGTGCTAACCAGCAGCTACCCATGTATATGTACAAAAGCAATTCTACTTCAGTGATCCTGTCAATTCTGGTGCCATCAGCTCATTCTTCAGTGAAATTCACACCATAATGCAACTTAAATGTACCAAGAACAAACCATACTTTGAAAATAAGACAATTCTTTTAAACTTTGCTTTCTAATTTTAGTCCTTGAATATTTGGGGTTTTTCTTGGAAAGTGAATAATAAGAATAAAAGTAATATAAATCTTAGGATCTCAAGGAAAAATCTAATCTTTTGAAGAGTCCTTCATGATACCAACCTGTTTCTGAATTAAAACGACATCATGGGCTTGGGGTGTACTCAATTTTAAGACTGTTCAAGAGGCTATTCCAAATAGCCTTTATTTAATTACTATCTAAGGAAAACTCCGAAGATTCAATTAGTAATAGATTAATCATGCTCTCTAACTGATCCCTTACACTGACTTAACACTATGGATATATTTCAAGAGTGAGAACAGGAATAAGCTGAACAAGTACAACCGAGTGGTCATGGAGGTTACGTTCTCACTGTCCAGTTCCCAAATGCAATTCAAACATGCTCAGAATGTGTGTGTGACTAAACATTGCCAGTGTCTCCAAGCTAGGGAGGTAACCAAGGAAATATTTTGAACTAAAGATATCTCTTACAATATTATTCTGAAGCTCTGCAGGTCTCATTTGACCTCTGTAGCAGCTGCAGAATTGAGAGAATTGAACTCAAAGCAAGAGGGGTAATGTAAGGTCCAGAGATCTATGTGTACACAAAGACATAGGCATAGTCATAGTTCTCATCTAGACACACACACACACAAACACCATGACACACTTCCCAGTGGCAAAAATCAGACTCATCAGGCAATCTTTCTTTACACATCAATACATTCAACTCCAAAACCTAGGAGAGAACCTTAGAGAACACTTAATGTGAATGAGCATGGCCCATGATTACAAAGCACCGACTGTCTCAGAGCCACAGCTCAGCCCCACAGAACAAAACTCACAGGCTTCAAGGCTAGGAAAGGACACACGATGATACGACATGCGAGACGCTTAAACTCACACATTGTGTGGCTCTTGACATGTTATCTCTCAAGTTGTGATGGTTTCTTAAAAGGCAATCTAGGGTTCTGTGGCCCTAATGAACATGACTGTCTGTTCTATTTAACATGACTGTTAAAAGAAAAATAGAGTCCACACAAAGAAAGGGAATGCTTGTAGTCTTTGAATAACACAATCTACAGAAGCTTAAGGCCTAAGTCACCTCGTATTACCACAACTATGAATTCATTAAGCATCATTAGAAATAATATAATTTGTGTACTCCTAAGAAGTTTTTAAAACCAGTTTTATTCTTTTAGTTTACAGAGAAATGGATACATTTGTATCACCAGAATGTGTACACAACAGTGATGAGGATATAATGTCCTCTAATTCTGTGTACTGAAAATAACTCACTCAGGCATGAAGTCCCATCAGTTTCTGAACTTTTTCTTTTATAGTTGGCAGCAAATAATACTGATCCTGTCCATTCAGGGGACTTAACTGAAGTGGCCGTCGGGTGCTAGGCCATTAGCAGTGGCCCTGCCCTGCCTATCTTCTCCAGTAGAGCAAAAGTTCCTCAAGGGAAGGAAGGTAGGCTTTTATTCCTTTATTCCATTGCCTAACACAAAACCTGGCACCCAGTAAACATTCAGTAAGTATGTACTGACTCAACAAATCTGTTCAATAAAGCACGTTAAACTCAACACTTTCACTTAAGTCTTCAATTTCTGCCTACACTGGATGGTTACAAAAGACCCCCTTTATTTGTCCTGAACAGATCTATCTTGATTAACCATTTTTTGTTTACAATAAGGAAGTAAAAAAACCACGATATTTACTCAACTCTGCTCCAAATAGTTTTATGTGGACCAATGTTGGTTCAAATTAAACTTAAATCTATTTTCATTTCTTGTCTTAATTTAACCTAACAAATGTACATTTGTCTTTAAAATGTGCTTTAAAATAAAGCACAGTTTACTACCCACATTTTACTACCCACTAGGTAAGTGGGTAAAGTAAGTTGACTTGGAATCTTTCTTTATAGAATACTTATGGCAATACCCATTCAGCATTTAGGGATTAGCAGCAATCCACAAACCTAAAAAACAAAAGGCACTTTATTGTCTAAGAATAATTTCAATAAAAAGGATCATATGATCAATTGCCAGATACTTGGATAACTTTTTAGTTTTTGATAATCAGCCATGGGGGATAATGAGGCCAAAGTCAGGAGATTAATCTGCATATGTGTAACTACTTTCGTTTGCAGCAGGGACTGTACCCTGAGTTGGCTGACAGGTGTGGGGCTAAACAAATAAAGAGATGAGAGAACACAGATCAACACCAATCCATCTCCACTCAGTTTGCTCAGATAGAAAACTCCTGTAGTAGCTGGCAGTATAAATGGTGACATCTTGTTATTAATCAAGGCAAAAGTTCATAGGCGACTCAAAAGTTCTCCGAGGCTTAAGATCTCTTTCCATGTATTTGTTGAGGTTATAAATAGAATATCATCACAATCTCCATGTATCAATAGTAGATATGGCTACATATTAACAAATTACTAACACACAATTCTATTAAGTCGTATAGGTAACTAAAATTAATAAGAGCTTTATGAACTCCTGAAGCCAATATTACACGATATGTTAACTAACCAGAATTTAAATAAAAATTTGAAAAAAAAAAAAAAATGAAGGTCTTATGCAATCTACGGTAAAGTCAAATCCCCAGAAGGCAGCGCTACCTTCGTCACTAATTTGCAAGTGGCAGCAGTAGTAGCCTGTGTCACCGTTAGGTCTTTCTTCCTGGTCGAGTGTTGTATTCATGTAAGAGATACGGCTGGAAAACAAGGCTGTCATAGGGACTGGGCCTCCAATTAAAAAATCGGACAACACGCATCCAGCCCTGCCAGCGGTAGCAGGTCCCTGGAGAGCCTGCTGCAGGCACGGAAGCCCAGGCACTCCCTGAGGATTTGGTCCTTGCACAGAGCAAGTGGGGAGGCACACGTCTCCGTGACACAGGGACCCTGGGAACCCGTGTCACCACGGAAGGAGCTGCCATCTGGTGACCGCCCCTCTGCAGGCTGACCTGCGGGCTCCATCTTAGAGACACTGGGCTTGCCGGGGGTGCCTATCCTGACTGCTCTTGGGGGCCCATGTGCCCCATATGTTTGCAAAGACCCCTTAGACGCTGACGGCTCTCAGGGTCCCATGCACCCCGTATATTAGTCATGAGGCATCCTGGTCCCGCGTGTCACCACCCCCCCCCCCAAGGCCGGGTACCTAGTGCAACCGGGTCCGGGTTGACCGGACTCTGCTGTCTGGAGTGGCCGCCGCCACCGCCGCCGCCTTTCTTCAGGTCCTCGGCGTCGCTGTAGCGCCGGATCCAGTAATTGAGCTCCTCGCGGTCGGCCTCCTGGCAGCGCCGCAGCACCGTGAGGGAGCGCCGCGTCTTCTCCACCATGTCCATGATGCAGTTCAGCAGCTGGAGGGGGGCACAAAGGGGGAGCATGCAGAGGGGAGCACAGCGTCAGCAACACGGCCACCCCGGGCCAGCCCTCCCACAGGCTTCAGTCTAGTATTTGCAAAGGTCAGACCTGACATGGGGAGTCCAACAGATGAGTCAAGTCAATGGCAATGTGAGTAAAAGGGGGTAGGCCTGAACATGACTCATGACTATGACTTCGGCCCAATGCATACAGCCAAGTTTCCAATGCTAATCCCATTACTGTATAAACTAAATGGCCCATGTGCAGTAAGATGGGAACCCACTGATCTGGCTTGGAGGACTCCTTCCCCCGACCTCACATTTCACTTAGGCTAGTGGTTTTCATATCAACGGAGAAATCAAATCCTATGTGGTATTGAAAATATTTCTATTCATTACTTGATTCAAGGATAGCACAAGACAGAATACTCTCAAAGCATCCCCAAATTTTCTATCTTATCGTATAACCCCATCCCACTCCAGTTGTTTCTGAAACATATTTTAACCTTAAATGATCACCAATATCTTACATGGTCAAGATGTTTCCATTCCTCTGCCCATTCTCTATCTGTTAGTCTGTGATCAATCATTTCTTCTTGACGTGTGCCATGCAACCCTATGAATGTAGAGAAGAAGGCTGAATCACCCTACAGCATTCAAGACATAATCCATATGCACAGAGGCACTTAGCAAAGACTAAACTAAATGATGTGAAAATGTATTCGATTTTGAATGGAGACATAAATCATGCCCACACTCACCGTTACTTAATGGGCTCTTCATAGAATGACAAAATGTCAAAACGAGGAGGAATGTTAGAGGTCATATGGTCGGAATTCTTTCTTATACATACAAAGAAATGGGGAGTAAAGTGACACCAAGCACTGAGTCAGTTATCCCTATAATGTTCCCAAACTGGAAATATAAATATATTCTAACTCTTAATAAATATGAGAAACCACATGGAGACATTAAGTGGTTTCAAAGTATGGCTTTCTAGCATTCAAAATAAAGACAGCATGAATCACTGTACAAGGGCAGGAATGTGCTTTTCCAAAACAAGCATGGTAAAATTTTTCCACACTTCAGCATAGGCAAATGAACACAATCCTGCTGCATGTACCTCCATGATGAAATTAGGCCATGAAGAGAGGTCTTGCATAATATGAAAGCAATATATACTCATTTGATTCACCAAAAATTTTTTTTTAAGATTTTATCTATTTATTCATGAGAGATACAGAGAGAGAGAGAAGAAGAGACACAGGTAGAGGGAGAAGCAGGCTCCATGCAGGGAGCCTGACGTGGGACTTGATCCCGGGTCTCCAGGATCACGCCCTGGGCCGAAGGCGGTGCTAAATCGCTGAGCCACCTGGGCTGCCCTGATTCACCAAAATTTTTTTTAAAAAATAAACTGGATACCAGTTATGAAAAATTCAACATATCAGATATAATTTTGGACAAATATCCTTTTATAAAAGATTTTAATTATTTATTTTGAGCGAGAGAGAGCAAATGGGGAGTGGGGTGGGGAAGAGGTAGGAGGAGAGAGAGACAATCTCAAGCTGAGTCCTTGCTGAGCACAGGGCCTGACACCAGCCTGGATCTCATGACCACGAATGAGATCATGACCAGAGCCAAAATCAAAAGATGCTTAACTAATTGAGCCACCCAGGCGCCCCAATTTTGGACAAATATCTTCAATCCAAACCAAAAAACTGAAAATCTATCTCAATTCGTAATCTATAGCATCAATTATTGATGCTCTTTAGTATCACAGTTAAGGTACAATGTAGAAAGGGAACAGGGAAATACTTACCGAGTCAGCAACAACAGCAATAGACATGAGCAATTAGGCAAAATGCTCATCAAAATAGAAAACAAATGTGTCTCTCTGAGAGAACAGAGTGCAAGGCTGTGATCAGAAATGCCAGGAAACATGATGCTTGTCTTACAAATTCGGTATGGAGGAAACACCTCAGTTTCTACTACAAAGGAAAGGCACTGGAGTAGGGCAATAGTTAACATTTTAAATGATTAAAACTCCTTTTTTGGTTAGTGCTTCTCACACCATTACTCTGAATAGCTAATTAAATGTGGCATGTTTTGGACTTCTAGGCACCCAGGCTCCTTCTCAAGAGGCCATCGTGTGGTCATTGAAGGACAATAAGACTTATGAGATATGCAATTCACTTTCTGTAAAGTCAGAGTAGTTGGAAGTCCCTTCTTTCAGATGATTTAGAGAAATAAAGATAATGAGCCACATGACTCTCTTTAGCCAACCATGAAATTCGATTTAATTTATAGCTGATGGAGGTGCACAAACACATGACAGCACTTTCTCAGATGAAATAAAAACACAAATCGCTTCACATCATTCTTGCCTAATTAGAACATGTTCCGAGATATATTTTTAAAGTTAAAATTGTCAATGCCACCTATTGGTAAAAAAGTAAAATTGCAAAATATGTGTTAATAATTTGCATAATAGAAAAGACATTGGGGGAAAGGAATATTTAGTTATTACTCTGTTTGTTGTGACTATTTCAAGTTGAAATGTTTGCAAATATGTAATTTTTGTTGACTTATTTGTTGCTTGTGTTTTAGGAAATAAAAACACTACCGATGAAATGAGTCATCACAGAAAACAACCAGAGAGTGATGAAGATATAAATATGGCATCAACTTTTCACAATGGAATCATCTTACTATTTGCTTTTAAGGACCAAGAACTCTAGAGATCTCAGAAGTTTCAAAAGTGCCTGGGTGGCTCAGTCAGTTGAGCATCTGACTCTTGATTTCAGCTCAGGTCATGATCTCAAGGTTGTGGGATCAAGCTCCACATCAGGCTCCACACTCACACACTCAGTGTGGAGTCAGCTTGAGATTCTTTCTCTCTCCCTCTATGTGACCCCCAGCCCCCACTAGTGTGCTATAAATAAATAAATGAATAAATAACATCTTAAAAAAAAGTTTCAAAAATTCAACAGATCTAAGTCAATGATGATAGAAGCTCTAACACCTGGAGTAATATTAATGAGCCACAGGATGTCTGTGACTAATGAGATTCCAACATTTGTGGAATACTGCTAAGCTTCATCTCATTAAAGAAAAAAAAAAGTACATTAGAAACATGTTTGAGCCTAAGAACTTGGTGAGAAAATACATCATTTGCTGCTTCTGAGTTCTGAAGGTCATTTGTTAGATAGAATCAAATCTTGAAAAAGGAAAAACTAAGTCAACTCAAAATTTTACACTTATTAATTTCTCTATTTCAGATGCTTAAATATTCATCACCACACAATTTTCATTTACATTCACAATACCAGAGGGATGTACTAGGGGAAAATAGCTCATAATCATTAAAGAGCACATTTTCATTTGCGGGCAAATTTGACAATAATGTCGAATCCTAACTGATTCCTGTAGTTTAGAAGATTTTAGCTAACTAGACTAAAACGCTTCAGTTTACTTATAAACTAATACTGCTGGTAAAGGTATTTTATTAAAAGATTCTAGTGAGTGTATATCTCTACATAATAGGCATTTATGAGTCATATTAGACTAAGTATACCTTTATGACAATTTTTATATTCTCAAAATGGCAGCCTGATGTAGCACCATAATTTGTTACTCATACATCAAGATTTTATTTTACGCGTACACACACTAAACTCTGCCAGACTTTAGGGATGGTTAAGTAGTTCACATATTTATAGAGATTAGCACTATTAGTTTTATAAGCTAATATAATTAAAAGGTAAGGAACGTGGTCTGAAGAAAAAAAATCACATAAAACCAGTGGGTACAGATATAATTCATAAAGGGATATTTTACATTACTCGATGAAAACATAATCATTGCACATAAGCCTAATTACTTCCTTGCTGATTACTTTATAGTGCACTGGAACTAATATTTTATAAAATAGCATTTGCTGCCTAACGAAGAGGCCATTTTCTAGCACCTATAAAAGTAGGATATCTTGAATGGGTCTTACGATGACCGGGTGACTCCGCTTCTATTTGAAAATGAGCAATTATGCTTTTGGAGCCTAAAGTCATAAATAAATGGCAAGGCCTTTACTTAGAAGGAGGTTGTTGGGATCCCTGGATGGCGCAGCAGTTTGGCGCCTGCCTTTGGCCCAGGGCGCGATCCTGGAGACCCGGGATCGAATCCCACATCGGGCTCCCAGTGCATGGAGCCTGCTTCTCCCTCTGCCTATGTCTGTGCCTCTCTCTCTTTCTCTCTCTGTGACTATCATAAATAAATAAAAATTAAAAAAAAAAAAAAAAAAAAAAGAAGGAGGTTGTTACCACATTTGATTTGGGGATCAAAATACCCATCCAGACTGAGAAATGACATACTCACTTTTGAGAGTTCTTGCTAAGCGAACATTAGACAAATTGGCTATTAAGAAAGCACAAGTCATAGGCTTAGCCATTTGTCTGAAACACTATATAAATGTGGCAATGAGTGTTGTGGGAAAGCTGAACTTCTGTTGGACTATCTCACAAGGGCGGCAGTCGCCCCTCCCCTCGCTCTGACCCTCCTTTTCTACTTTCTGAGCATTTGGAGGGTTAAATGTAGAAAGAAAGGCAAGAAGACCCAAATATGGCAGCCCTGTTGGCTAGCAACCTAGTGAGAAAGTTTACATAAACTTCTGCTCATGTTCTCTCTGTCTGTGCCTAACAACACTGTGCCTGCTATTCAAGTAGTGGGTAACTAGCTCACCGTGGTTCCCAGACTTCTATGTCCTCAGCCCTGTGTTCTAGTTTTCCACTTGGATTTCACTCCCTGCTAGTTCCACTCTCCTGCCCACCAACCCTACTAGTCAGGAAGGTCCATCAGCAATTAGCTGACGAGAGAAGTCCTGCTGGAAAGCAGTGTGGACACAGGAGATGGAAAAAGAAGAAAAGATGGACTGTTGCTCTCAGTTTATGAATAGCTCGATTTGCCAAAAATAAAGAATTGAAAGAGCCCTAATGCTATCCCCTCAACGCCCGAACTCAGGGTATCAAATATTACCTTGTTCGTCTTCCCTCTTATTTTTCATGGCAGACACTTGTTCTTTAGAAGGCAAGGTTTCCTAAATGGTTCACTTCAATAGTTTTATGTAAAGAAGGAATGAACACAGGCAAATGGAAACACATATTTACCTAAACTCATTCTTTCTCTGCTACTTTGATCTATGACACAAAACTGTCAATACTAAATTTAATCACTGTCACTTTCCGGTGAAAAAAGGACCAAATCATTCCTCAAAGAACATCTGTTGATTTAAGCCAGAGACATCATGCAGTCTCACATTTTTCAAATACGGAGTTATCGCGAAGGCTAGAAAAATCAAATTGAAAAGACTACTTGAAGTAAGAGTACAATGAAAGAAAATAAACATTTTAACATTTAAAAAAATATTCGTGGCAGACAGGCTGCATATGAAATCTCTAATGTTTAAAAAAATTTTTTTAAAGCACTTTGCATTTGTTGAGGACTTTATATTAATTTAGATGCTCCCTTCCAAAAAAAATAAATGTAGCCTGCTGTCATAAAGACTGTAAGTAATGAGAGAAAAGTATAACTGTGAGAGAACATACTCATACTAACCAACTGTTCTCATAAAGGAGGCAAGATAAAAGAGAATTTTTACCCCTATCACAGATTTCGAGCCTCAAGTTCAGTTGAGAAGTAATGAGTCTTCAAGCATCCAACCCTGTAAGAGGTGAACAGATCCCTTCAGTCTTACCCATAGGTCTGTTTCTGTCCCTGAGGTCCCTGTGGCTGGGGTGTCGATAGGAGTCCCTGTAGTGGTGGGCAATGGCCATATCATCCAAACGGTAATGCTGAGGTGGAGGTGGGGTGGGGTGAGGCAGGCCATTGGGCTGGTAGGATAAGCCGTTATTTGGACTGTACCGCTGGCCTGGGCTAATAGTGCATGGTCGCTTGCTTGGATGTTCTGAGTGCAAAGGCTCTCTGTCAAAGCCATTTTCTTTGGTTCTAAAGGGGGAAGAGAAAAAAAAAAAAAAAGAGTTTCATAATGTTACTCAGAATCCAGCATACTTCAGACACTCACATTTGAACTTACAATATAAACAGAGTCTTTATTTATTGGCCAGAAACTTTCTAAACTCAGCTTCCCAGAAGACCTATGGGAATTCACTGAAACCCATGCTGAGGCCTACGAAATCACAAGAGTGAGCACATGAGAAAAATGGGTTCATTCCTCATCAAACTGGCAAGTATCTTTTCTGTCGTAGCTCACGTGTGGGGTTAGGTCACAAGTAAGAGGAACCTGAGATCTCCCTCTATAAGCCAGTGTATTTATTCAAAAAATGACTACTTGATTTCCAACACATTATCCTAAAACTGAACTGTCTTTGGTGAAGATTCATCAAAGGCAGTACAGCATCAGTCTCCTGATGAATTCTTAAGGGATTCCTATTCCATTTATTCAACCTGGCGTCTGACTTTCACGTCGGACAACATCCAGAGCTATGCCGTCCCATACAATAGCTACGTGCGGCTGGTTAAATTTAAATGTGTGCTAACTAAAATTAAGTTCAAGATCAATTCTTTGTGAGTCACATTTCAGGTACTGGGGGGGGGGGGGGCACAGATACAGCACATGTCCATTGTCACAGAAAGTTCTGTTGGAAAGGATTGATCACACTGAACTAGTGCAATAAAGCAAGGCCACGTCTAGGACTCTGATATTGTCTTTGTCACCAAGATAATTCACCAGCAGGCAGGAAGAGCTACCGGGAAGTGAACCACCTTAACGTGGAGGAACTTGTCCAGAGAGCTTATGTGACCTGTCATCAGGTGTCAGGGCAGGACGGGCACACCCTCGTTGCACTTCACGAGGTGATACACAGAGCTTTGAACTTGGCCTTTAGAAAGGACACAGTCTACAAATACGCCCTACAAATAACTCATCACTGCTCCTAGATTCTCAAACAGAAATCGGGCTAAAGAAATATTTGGGGGCTGGATACACCTCTACTCTTAGAGACTGACTCAATATATTCAGTAAAATAGGAACAAATCACATCCAACATGGATAGAAATCCCAGCTCCTCCACCAACAGTTTCCTTTGTATTTGGTTCTCCTTGCAAGACCAGTGATAATATCTTACTTTCCCCAGGAAATTTACCCACAAGAATTTCACCAAGTCACAGTAGCTGGAGATTTCCACGTGCCTTTTTGAGTTTAGCTTGGTAACAATAGCATAGAGGCCTTTCAAGACACTTTTCCTGGTTTCCTAGCGTCTAGGATATTCTCTGTGTGATCACACCAGAGGGATCTGCCATGGAAACTCTCTCCAACCACAGAGATATAGAGATCAGAGCAGTAAGGTTCTGCTGTGAACTGCCCTGTAGGTCCCTTTAGGATAGAGCCCCAGTGACAATTTACACACACGAGCCTGAGAAGTGTAGAGGAGTTGGAGACAGAAGGCCCAAGCACAGAGGAACTAAGAGACACTCTGTAGAGTTTAATGTGAAATGAATACATGCCCGCTACTGGCTGAAGAAAGATGCACTTGTCCTATCAACAGGAGGCTGGCCGACACTGGGTCTGTTCCCCGGGAGAGAAGCAGTCAGCAGTCAAGGCTGCTCCCATCAAAGTATGTGTCTGAAACACAGGGGCTCCATAGACATTGATCATTGAGACCAAAATGCCCAACGTGTCCCAGACATTCCCTAAGTGCACTGCTCTAAAATACTTTTATTTAAAAGGGAAAGGGAACATTCCAGCTATCAATATCTCTGCAGAGTAAACTTGACATTCTAATCTGTACTTTCCTACCCTATGCATTTCTGAATAAAACACTTCAACGTTCAATGCACATCGCCAGCAAATATCAGTCGGAAAATACTGAAGACTAGTAGTAGCTACGAACATAAGGCTAACACAGCACCTACCTCACCTGCAGGGTGGTGCAGTGGAAAGAGCACTGGACTGGGAATCAAGAGACCTGAGATCTAGTCCTGGCTCCTCCACGACTAGCTGTGTGACCTTGGGCAAGCCACTTAACCTCTCTCGGGACCTCAGTTTGCTCATCTGTAAAATGAAAGGGTTGGACTAGATCAGTGGTTTTCAAACTGCGCACCTGAGGTGCTTTTATGGGATTCTGCAGGCAATGAAGAGTTTTCTTCCCCCAAACAATCAAGATTTCAAGGGCCAGAGGAACCCCCTCATTCTTATCTGTTTTACAAAGTTGGGGTCCCACCTAAGGTTTCATTTTAAAGGAAAAAAAGTCTGCTGCTAAAATCGAGTTTGAAAACCACTGGACTAGATGATTTCTGAGGTCCTTCCTAGTTTGAAAACTCTGCAATTCAATTATTCTATATTTACATCTATTTTTTTTAAAGATTTTTTAAAAATTTATTTATTCATGAGAGACAGAGAGAGAGAGAGAGAGAGAGAGAGGCAGAGACACAGGCAGAGGGAGAAGCAGGCTCCATGCAGGGAGCCCGTCATGGGATTCGATCCCGGGTCTCCAGGATCACGCCCTGAACTGAAGGCGGTGCTAAACCTCTGAGCCACCCGGGCTGCCCTATATTTACATCTAAGTGGCATAGTTATGACATCAGGGTTATGATTCAGACACACAGGGCTAATGGTTCTCTGGCCAAACTGTGTCGAAGTCAACCACGTTAGCCAACAGAGACCTTCTTTGCTTGTTCTTTGCTTTGAACGATTTATTATTTGTAGCCGCTTTTCTGGGCAAAAATAGAAAATATCCTCTAAATACCATACAGCAGCCCCTGTTTGCATTTATAATTTTGCAAACATCTCTGACCCAGCTGTCAAACCACCTCAACGTACTGGTTTTGTCTTTCCTCGTTCAATGATAACAGCAACACACAACATTGTAAGAATTCTTATTATATTCAAAGTGGTTGGACACCCTCACCCTCAGATCAGCTATTACTTCAATGACCCATTATTATGAAAAAAGAGGGTTCCCCCCCCCGCCCTAAAACAAGGACAGTAATAACCTAAGAAGCAGGGTTAAGTCCCAAGCCTATGCTATCATCTGTATCAGGGCCCTGCTGTCCTATCCTGGGTCCCATCGCTCTGCTAGCTATTGAAACAGTGAAGCTCATCACCTCACAAACGTAGTTATATTTTAACAGCAAAGCATTAAAACATTCACGGATCATAGAAACGAAGCCATGGAAGGTCTCCCTGGTGCTTTCACAAATCACCCATGTCTGGTTGTAAGGCCAACCCGATTCAAAGGATGCATGCTCAGGAAGGGAACTAAAACATCTTAGTTGCTATTCATTCGTCTGTCTGTCTTCTAAGAAGTGCCTACAACTATCTACACCTCATGTGCCAGAGCAAATTCCAAATTAGCTCTTTTTACGCTGCCCTTGCAAAGTGCATTGGGCTAAACGAAAAACTGTCCCATCGCTTTTCATTGTCCCATGCTAGCATACTCTTGAAATAACTCAAATTTTAGTGGCAAGTCTTATCATGTCTCAGAAATTTCTGGAAGGCATCTTCCTGTTTGTTTTTTAAATTGGCCTGAGAATATTTTCTCTCCCTACCAGGAGAAATTTTCCTGAGCATAACCTAACTACTTCAACATTTAGATTCCAATCACTTCCCCTCTAAAGAGTCTGATGGCCCTATTGATAAAGAACCACTCAGAACTCAGCTGTGTGACCTTTGGGGAGGGTTAACCTCTGGTCTCAGTTTCCTGCCCAGTAAAATGGGATGAATGGGAAATAGTAAACATTAAAACTTAAGATACAACCTAATTTACATTTTACCCCATCTCAGGCTGCCTCAGTAACAGAGGCTGTGAACTATTGTAGAAATAAAATGCATGTTTTTTAAACATTTTCTTCTACATAAAATGTTTCCAAAGTCATGACCATCCGTTTGCACTGATAATCCTTATTTATATAAAACAGGGTAACATTCAAATAAATGAGGGGAAATGAAAAAAGTTATTATAAAATCATGACAATAAATGGAAAGAAAGGACCAATCCCCTATATGACTGGAATAGGTCTATTTTTTTTTTTTTTTTAATGCAGGGAAAATATCACTATAAAGACTGTTCTAGGGAGAGGCAAATTGGTACCGTGTCATAAGCCTTTGGATGGCAAGAAAGAAACTTAGTAATTCTAATCTTACTCCCATTACAAATAAATATCTGCTTTAGGTGCTCGCTTTTTTGAGGGATCACAGGTATTTCAAACAGAATATGTGCAGACTCACCTCATCTTTCTCTGGTACTTCCTGCACCTGTCAATTGTAGACCTTCTATCTAGTCACCCAAGCAGAAACTTGGAAGTCATGCTACCACTTTCTTCTCCAAATCAAGTCCTGCCAAGGGCCTCTTAAGCAGCCCTGGCGCAGGTCCCTCGGCCCAGTCCAGGACACCTTATCTCGCTCTGTTCACATCACTGTCCCAATCGACCAGAGAGTCAGCCAGAGCCAGGGCTAAGATGCCAGCAGATTCTCACAATAAAAAGACATATATTTATTTGTGTATTTTAGAAGTCTACATTTACATCTCAGGAGGTTATAGTTCTATGTTTAAAAAGCCCAAAGAGGGACGCCTGGGTGGCTCAGCAGTTGAGCATCTGCCTTGGGCTCAGGGTGTGATCCCGGAGTCCAGGGATGGAGTCCTGCATCAGGCTCCCCGCAGGGAGCCTGCTTCTCTCTGCCTCTCTCTCTCTGTGACTCTCCTAAATAAATAAAATATTTTTAAAAAAATTTTAAAAATAATAAAAAACCCAAAGACTTTAATAACATAGTATTAAATGCATCTTCCTTCTCTTTTCTAACGTGTGATTTCTTAAGGTTTCCATAGGCTAAGTGAATCAAAAAGGGAGTTAAAAAATCATTCCTGACATATTTTCAAAACACAAATCAGCAAAAGGTCTCTTCAGGAATTGTCACGAACTAGGTAAGTTTAGACAACAATTTTACATACCACCTTCCCATTGGTGTTGAGTAAGGCATCTAAAGTAAAATCTATTACAAATTACTGGGCCTCCTTAAAATGAGACTCAAACCTCATTCTTCACGTCCTACCCTCCCCCCCGGTCCCCACCAGAGTGGTTGTCAGTGGTTTTGCCGTCTCCCTGGAGGAAGTGGCATATATGGAGACGGCGAAGAACAGCGAGCCGAATGACACTGACCCGTCACTGCTGGGCCCTAGGGAAGGACATGCCTTCTATCTCTCCGTGGCTACAGCAGCACCCCGGAGAGAGCTTCCTGAGCAGCATGCTAACACCTTCAGGAGCGAATGAGATGCAGGTGGGTGTTCGCCACTCCAGACATGGAGCTACACCACCTGGACCTTCAAGAATGACCATATGCAGGTTCACAGAGCCATCTGAGTCTCCTCTCCCGTGTCTCCTGAAGCTTTGCCACCTGCTCAACTTGTTACTGGCAGTCCCCGTGCCATTCCTCATTTCTGGCCATTGCAAGGGACTCGATTTCTCCTGCTCCTGCCACCTACCTGTAATGCGCTTTCTTTTTCTAATCCGTTATCTATAAGTTCCAGTTGGAAGGCTCCAGTTTTTTCTGGTCCGTGAGCCCATCTAGGCATTTCTTTCCTGGGCTACTCATGGCTATTTTCACTGTCGTGGGTGTTGGTGAGATCCATCTTTTACAACAGCAGAACGCAACAGAGTAATCAAGAAAGCAAGCAAGGGAGACTCTTGAGAGAGAGCGAGTTTGGTACACTACTGACCATGACTGCATCGCGCCTAACTTTAATTTGTCCAAGTAGTGTTGCCGGCACTCTTCTGTGTGTTGTGTGTGTGTGCACATGTGTGTGGTAGTCTGTTCTGGTTCAGACACACCCACAGTATCTATAATGCACCATCCTATGCTTTATGGGGAATACAAAGTTGACCAAGACACAATCTATGATCTCCTGAAACCCTCACCATAAGATTATCATTTAGTACTAGACTTAAATTCTTTTTGGAAGTGTAGGGGCAAGAAACCATCATAAGCGCAATTTAATTAGAGGTATAAGGTTTCCATACATTCACGCAGGACCTGAACTTGGCAGGTAGCAGAGAAACAGTACAGAAGTGGATTGGGACATCCAAAGGAGTAAAGATCAGTCCACAATGCGCACTGAAAAGAACAGGGGCTGTGGAGTTGGCATCAAGTTTTGGCCCTGCTAACTGCTGGTCGTATGAACTTAGGAAGCTTAACCTCTATGCGGCTTCATGTTTTCATCCGCAAAATGAGGATGACCCCCTTTGAGCTACTAAGAGCGTTATCTGAAAAAATCCACATAAAGAACCTAGCAAATATTTGGTATTTAATAGTGTAATCAGATCACTTTGTTTCCAAGGTGGGGCGTTCGGCGGCTGGTGATGCAAGAATCATAGTTATAAGATTGTGGGTGCTCAAGTCGGAGAACTCAGGGTCAGAATCCCATCAGTGCCTCTTTGGAAGCCATGTGACCTCAGACACATTATCCAGCCTGCCTCTGTACAGCAGAACTAGTAGAAAATAAGGTGCTATATATCCTGTAGTGTGGTTTCACTTTTCACAGTTCCAGTTCCCTGTGGTCAACCACAGTCCAGAAGCAGAGGATCTTCCTTCGAACGTATGGTCTGAAGGCCAAGAGTAGCCTCACGCGACATAACAATGCCCATGTCATTCACGTCACCTCCTTTCATCAGAGGCATTTTTTCACCCCACATCAACAAGAAGCGTGAGTACAGTACAAGAAGATATTTTGAGGGAGACCACCTAGCTTTCATTGCAGAACACTGTCATAACTATTCTACTTTATTATCGTGGTTAATAACATGATGCCTAATTATTAAGTTAAACTTTACCATAGGTATATACATATAGAAAAAAAATAGTATATATAGTGTTTGGTAGTATCTGAGGTTTTAGGTCTTGGAACGTATGCCCCACTGATTGGGGGGTGGGGGTTAGACTACGCTGTGTTATTAATATGTCCGTTACCTAGCATGAGGCTTGGCACATCTTCAGTGCTCAAATAAAATAAATAACCATTTTTAAATAAAAATAAATAAAATAAATAATAAAATAGTAACCATTTTTACTGTTTTTGATTGGGAAGCCTTCATTCAAATAGGAGACACTGCCTGAGCTAACCTGTAAAGTATGACTAGAATAATGACACCTGAGAATCAAGGAACAGAGCAGAAACCCTCAGTCAGAGGAGAGACTAAGGCAGGAAGAGTATTCTGACCCTAGACCCTAGGAGAGTAGCAAGAAACAAGGTTTGGCAAGTTCCTGTTGAAGTTGGTGTAGAGAGACCAAAATGTGCTCTACAACCATGCCAGCCCTCTTACCATGTAACTGCAAGTTAATGCTATTTCACTAGAAGATTTCACCATGGATCTGAGTATATATATATAAAAAAAATAAAAATAAAAAAATAAAAACCTATGGGAATGATTACTCACTTCATGCGACTGAAGACTGCATCAAAGATGCAACACAAAACAAGAATGCACGAATATAACATAAATTCCCTCTCCTTTGTCACAAAACTGATTGCAGGAGACAATACAAATTTAATTCTGATCAGCACAGCCAATTAATCCTACAAGTCCTTGTAAAGTGTACCTACCTTTTCTTGTAGAAAGACAAAAATACTGAAACCTCATTTATTTTACAGGAAAGGAAAAGTGGGCCCAGCAGGCTGGTGTGCACCACGGTGACACATCTTATGTTTTCAGCCAACACAGGTTCAAAATGACTGCCTTCTGACCCTCCAACCTTCAGCATTTCTTAACTTACTTACTAAGCCAGAAAACCTGGCTGACTCTGGATCCTCTGTCATTCAAAAGATTTATAAGCCCCCAGAATATTATACTATTGCATTTACCCACTTGAGCAATTACACAGCAGAAATAAATGAGGGAAAGTAAGGGGAAAGAAAGCCCCAATACCTAGTTGAGCTTTCCTTATTTAAACTGCACATTAAAACATACTTTGTGCTACTGCAAGATTTCAGATATGTAAATATGCTGGTTTTGCCCTTAAGAAGCTTCGTGACTTTAAGCAAGTTCTTTGGGCCTTTGTTCCCTTCAATGTAAAGAGAAAGGGTTGGCTTGGTAGATCCATAAGATCCCTCCCAGCTGATGAACTATATAATTCTAAAGGTCAAACCAGTCTTTTAAGAAAATAATACTTAATTATTGAGGGAGGAGGAAAAATACATATTAATGCAACTACGAGGCCCACATAATAAGGTCTAGATGTGTTAAGCTGAGAACAATTTGAAGCACAGTTATATTAAAATGCTGATATATGGAATAAAAGGATTCATATTTAACATTGATCATTTGAAATAGTAAGGGGTGGAGGGAGAAACAGGATTACCCATACAAACCCAAAGCCCATTCAGTTTGATTTCTTAAACAAGAAAGATGTTCTGAGTCAGAAAATCAGCATTAACAGATACAAACACAATGTTAAAAATGAACCATAACAAAAGGCTGCAGGATCAAAGCTGGGAGCAAAGACAGCAGTGATGATTAACACAAGCTTTTTCACCTTAATAATTTTTATGCATTCTGTAGTCTCAAAAGAATGCAGCCTTGTCTAGTTGCCTTTCCCCTCCTCCCTCCATGTGAAAGTGGGTCTTCATGACTATCATGGCGAGAAGTTTTAAAGAGCGCTCTTCACTTCTAGTCTTATCTTTGAAAGCGGTCACTTCATTTAATCAGTGGCAGGAAGGCTCCTAACCCCGTTGTCAGCTTCTCCCAACACAGGATGACAAAATAAAGGTCTACTCTAACCAACCGACTCTTAAAATATTAACAAAAAGTAGAAATCAGAATTTTCTATTTACTTTCATTAGCATTTTAGATTAAAAAATAGCATAATTTCAAAATGAAAATTGTCTTTTTTTAAATTGGGTTCTACAATATTCTCCCACAGACCTACAAATTTAGTAGAGTTGTTCAGAAACTCATCCTGGAGATATTTTAAAAAGAAAGTAGAATAAATTTCACTGTTTCATACAAGAAAAAAAAATGATTTCATAGATTTCCCCAGAGTATTCATTTTTCTGTAAATAACAATAATGCTTTAAAAAAAAAAAAAAAGAAGAAGAAACATAACCAGTGGCAATCGTATTTAAGGATGAGAAGAAACTTAAATTCGCCAAAACCCATCCCCGAAACACATGATGACTGTTTAGTAGATTAAATCTGCAATCGTCACAGAATTTAAGCCCCCAACGTTGTAAACAAAATATAGAGCGCTCTTTTGTTCGTGACATGTCATGAACAAATTACCAAAATGTGTTTTCTCCTCAGGTGTCAGTTTTTCCCTCTTTCAGTGACTGATGGTTCCCAGTGTTATTACAGAAACAGATTGATCTTTTTAATGAGCCAGTTTAATAGACTCCAAAATCTCACCGTGGCTGCTCATCCATGTCAGACCATATGCACCAACAAAACATTCAGTAAAACAAAAAAAGCTCTGCTGTCAGACAGCTCCATACTCTATAAAATTTCATATAGTAGATCTGGATATACAGATAAATAACCAGAGAAGAGGAAAATGCATATGCAAACAAGATGCAGAAAATATATGCAAAAAAATACTGTAGAGACCCATATTTTCTTGGCTCTGATCATATTCCCACAAGATACAAATGTATTTACACAACATATTCTCATTACCCGTCCTCCCAACTCTAAGGAAATCCATTTGCCATCCTTCCATTAAAACACACACTTCAGGGTTCCACTTGAAAAAGAATGTTCCAGCCAAAGAGCAAACTGTGTGAATTCTGGACGCCAGCAACTGCCTCTGAACAACCGAAGGGGGAATAAGACTGGAGGCTCTTTTAAGAAAGTTGTACACGATCAAATGCAAACATCTATGCACACGCAGCGACAGACCACCAGAACAAAAATGCTGATTATCTGCGGAATTCATGGGAAATTTCCATATCAGTGTCAGCACAGGGCTCAAGGCTCACTTCAGCACCGTCCTAGCGAAGTGTGCGTGCACAACACCTTCAAGTGTAAAACACTGGGAAAGAAAAGCAGTGGAGAAACGGCTGGGGATACAGAGAAAGGAATGACACGGCTTGGTCTGTTACTTAGCAGTTGGGGCTTCTAGAACAGGTCGCTTCCACTTCCAATTTTGCCTATAGGATTATCTTTACTTTTATCACAGCTATCTAAAGCTTTCCTTGGGACCCTAGCCTTCCTCCAAACAACTGTTTTCTTCCCAACTGTCCATCCAGTCTCTCTCTAATTCGTTTATATTATCCTTGAGAAAGAGAGCCCGCAACATCTCCCTACGTGCACATGGTACTCATTTCCTGCAGGGTAAAGGGGTTAGAATCGGATAGCGAGGCACGCTGGGAATCATCTATCCTTGGGCTGCTTCTTGGTGTTCAGCATCCTGTGGACACGCCACTCAGACACCTGGATTAAGCAGTTGCCTTTAAAAGCTTAAGTACTAAATGCTTAAGTATGACTAAGGAAAAAATGGTTCATGAAAAACGAGAAAGCAGCTCTGCTGGCGGGTCGTGTTTGGAGGTGGGTGGACGGCATGTCAGAAGTAAACTAATGTTTAACCTTTTGCTTTAGGATTTTCAATGACCTAAAGGTCCTATGTCGAGAGGAGAAAACTTCTAGAGACTGTAGCATAAAAACTGCTTAAGAGAGGATTATGTAATAACTGTATGTAAACTGGCTGGCTTTTAATAACATTCTGATTTGCAAGCAGCTAATACATTTAAGGGGCGCTAAGTCGGTCACAGATAGATGTCTCTGAGTAGCTCCAAGGATTGTAAGCTCCTATGAATCTGGAACATAACTGTGCCAGAATGTTAACCTCTCAGAGGCTGTTACACTCATGCCTGGTGAAGTGCAGGCAGAGAGAGCGGATAAGGAGAGAAAAGAAACAAAGCATGTGACAAACACACTCCTGGACATGGTTTCATTTCAACCCAGTTCCGTACCTTTGCAAATACTATTCAATACTATGCATTCGATACTACGCTGCCAAGAAGACTTCACCGTCCTGGATTAGAAAATATGTATATGTGACGATGAGGTGCTCAAGAGAATTATTTTAATAGGAAATTTCACGACTACGCCTCATTCTACAACTACTCTGTAGGGCTGAATGGAGAAAGGGCTTTATTTTACATTTCTCAGAATTCTCCGTTTTGACAGCAGGGTGCCTGCTGGAATGAATATTGCCTGATAAATTGTTCAACAACAACAAAAAAAATGCCATCTATTAATCCTACTACTTAATGCTCACCTTCACTTAGCCCATCTAGCTTCCCAGAAGTTTTCTCTTAACTCGTACGGACCCCACTTAAAGAGCTACTGCACTGTGTTTATTGAGCAACACCTAAAGGCCGGACTTCAAAACCAACATGCTCTGAGAAAACCTGGAACGGCAAATCTCCTAACACGGGAAGGGTAAAATATGTGGTTGGGTCGAATCATATAACAAATGAGAATTTTAATCTGGGCTGTGTGCCCAAGACCCATCAGTGGCCCTCGGCCCGTCTGAAGATTATTCATCACCTTTCCCATTAAAGGTGGCAAAGCTGGACCTGCACAGAAGCCAAACTGGCACAGGCCAGAGTCCTCCCTCTGTAACGCCCCAGGCCGGCGCGGGTGTGCAGACTCTGGCTACTGCTCCTCTGCAAGAGGTGTCCCTGGCCCAGCAGCTCACACGGGACGTGACACGGGTCTTCACAGCAGGGGAGGAAAAGGCCCCCATTAGTCCCAGGCCCTCCCCCCTCTCACCTGTCTGGAGTTCGCCTCTTCCCGTTTTCGTTCACATCGAGAAGCAGCTCTGAGGAGTCAACAGGTGAGGTGGTGCTGGCATCCAGAAGCAGCTGTTCATGCTGGGCGAGGTACTGGGCAGGGTTCTGTTTGGCCAGCCTTGCGCAGTGGAGGAGCTCGCGCTGCAGCAGGGGCAGGTTGGCCTGTGGGGGCAGGACAGGAATGAGAGGGCAACCAACCCGAGGCTCCTTGGACCCAGGGGATAGAGTCCACTGCTCAAACAGTGGTGGAGCACACAAGCCAGCTCAATGAGCATGCCACCAAGTGCACGCAAGAAGTCTGAGTCCCAGGCACAGTTCTCAGGGGTGGGCTACCCTGGGGGTGAGATGTAAGCCACCTTACCCATCCATCCTGCCTTCGTGCCCATTGACAACCATGGGACTGGTGCTTATTTATTTTTTTTAAAGTCCCTTCATCCTGGAACGGAACAGGGATTCTAAACTCCGCAGGGTATCAGATTCGAGCTCTACCCGTGAGTAACGACCACAGGCCCCAAGGAAGAGGGAGGGTATGAGAAATACATACGCATTGCAATTCAACGCAAGGTGAGCTCCCTAACACGTTCAAAACTATCTGGCCACTTACCCAGGTAAAACAGGTTAATCCCATGAAATAGCCTTAGCCAACTACTAATCTCAAAGGAAGAAATGCAGAGATAAACATATAGATGGTTTTTAATAATCATCAGATTTATACGACATTTAAGCAATGGCCTGAGTTGGGTCAGATATCCCAGCTGGAATTCATGTACCAAGCAGCAAATACTACTGGTCTACAAAGGTAATCTGCCTTCTTAGTATCTATCCTTATTCTAAAGAATGCATGTATTCTTTTAAAAAAAAATTTAAAGATTTTTATTTATTCATGAGAGACACAGTGAGAGAGAGAGGCAGAGGCATAGGCTGAAGGGAGAAGCAGGCAAGGAGCCTGATGTGGGACTCGATCCCGGATCCTGGAATCATGCTCTGGGCCAAAGGCAGACGTTCAACCACTGAGCCACCCAGGTGTCCCAAGAACGCATGTATTCTAACATGAGAAGAAATCCTGTGTACCCATCACTCTCACTGCACACCCGACCTAGCACTCTGAAAAGGATGCTCAGAACATGGTTGTTGATGGATACTTCTGGCAATCTCAAATGCAATAAAAAGGGAAGGAGATGATTTCACACATGGTAAAGCATTAAGATGCAAATCTTAGAATTTTACCCTGAAAAGTAAACTCACGCTGACATTATAAATCTAGGGTGTTGTTACTTTTCCTTTTTTTTTTTCTTTTTTTTCTTTTTTTACCTTTTGGGGGGGAAGGGAATAGAATGGATAGTATAGGAGGGCAAACAGTACTTGCTCATAACTCTCCAAAGTCAAGGGGAGATCAAGAACATAAATCTCTTTACAACACAAAGATTTTGGTGGTAGGAACCAGGTACCATGTGCACTTATTAACCCATGGAGTAGAAAAGTCTTTCTGAACACAGAGGGTTCTCAGTTACCTCAATTTTTGGGCCCCATGAGCCTTTAAAAAAACAAACAAACCCTGTGGAGTATCGGAAATAGGCACCAGAGTTGGACTTGCACCTCAAATCCATTTTCGGAGTATTACTCAACAAACTATCTCGTAATAATACTAAGGCAACATATGCCGCACAAGGTATAAAAGACTAGGGTATTTGCTAAAGATAAGCACATACCACACGTTGTAACAATGGAAAGAACAATGGAGAGAACTTCCTCCATAGAACAATGCTAAAAATAAACCTTTGCAGTCAGCCTAGAGGACCATGTGGGTTATATATTTTCAAATATTAAAAAAAAAAAAAAAAAAAAACCTCTTTTTCCCTCCTTAGTAAAGATAGAGCTCAGCCTCCACGTGCCATAATACAACAGCAACTCCACAGGAACATTTAAAACATTCTCAAGAATCAGCCTGAAGTAGAAGATTTAAAATATACCACAAGCCTTTATGCCTCTTGTTCTTTAAGAATTCCCCCACACACACACAGAATATAAAAAATAGTGAAAGGGAATAAAGGGGAAAGGAGAAAAAAAA